>NC_143579.1:177749500-177902978 GCF_048544385.1 Mastigoproctus giganteus | reverse complement strand
AAGTTTAACATTGACAAATGTAAAGTACTACATATGGGAAACAGCAACCCCAGAGCAACGTATCAACTCTGTGCTACTACACTGACAGTGGTAGAGAATGAAAGGGACATGGGGGTGGTTGTGCAGGCAGATATGAAGTTTTCTGTGCAGTGCAGCGGGCTGCAAGAGTAGCTCATGGTGTATTGTCGATGATATATAGGAATTTTTCTAGCAGGGATAAGGAGGTGATTATTCCCTTATATAAGGCAATGGTCAGACCCCACCTAAAGTACTGTATTTTTTTTTTTTTTTTTATGAGAACCCAAAACACGAGAGGTATTATAACCTATAGTACTTAGTACCGTGGTTGGGTTGGAGGTTGAGAAGACGAAAGAAGATATTTGTTGATATTGGACTTGAACTTCTGTAGATTGTAATTTTCAGGAAATACGTATGAAGGAAGGTTGTTCCAGAAAACGGCAGTTGAATGAATAAATGAGGAAGATGAAAAGTTGGTTCTCTGGGTTTGAAGTTGGACAGTAAATGGATGTTGGCTGGTGGCGGCACGTGTTCGGACTGTTTTGAAAGAGAGAGCGGGAATTATAGAAGCCAATTCAGAAGAACAGTGCCCATGGAAGTATCTGTAGAAGAGGCATGCAGCAGAAACAGTGCGTCTATGAGAAAGCGAGTGGAGAGACTCTGTTAGAGATGAATCATTAATTAACCTAACTGCCCTCTTCTGAATGGAATCAAGAAGCCTGAGAGAGGTTTTGGGGGCACCACCCCAGTTGTGGGAACAATATTCCATGGCAGGGCGGATTTGCAATTTATACAGAGTGAGCAGCTGTTTGGGAGAAAAGTAACGCCGAGAGCGAAAGAGAAAACCAAGTTTTTTAGATGCAGAGGAAGCAATATTTGTAATGTGCTTGTGCCAAGAGAGATTAGAAGTCAGGGTAATCCCCAAAAGAGATATATCATTTTGCCTAGAAATCGGAGTGTCACTAAAGATAAGCATAGGAGCAGAAGAATCCTTTTTGCGAGATATAAGACAAGATTGAGTTTTAGAAGGGTTGAAATCAACTGAGTTATCTTTGCCCCACTGGAGAATTACCTGAAGATCGGCATTTAAGGAATTGGCAGCAGATTTTCGAGAACTTGAAGCTGATTGAGCTGGACAAGGTTTCTCAAAATGGAAAGTTGAATGCAATGTGCTATCATCGGCAAAACTATGGATAGGATTTCCAGTCAATGGAAGAAGGTCATTGATATACAAGAGGAAAAGAGTGGGGGAAAGAACTGAACTTTGGGGGACACCGGCATTAGTGGAGAAGTTAGAAGACAGAGAGCCATGTACCATCACCCTCAGTGAGCGATCAGAGAGAAAACTGGATAACCAATTACTAAAAACAGTTGGCAAACCATAAGATGGAAGCTTGTTTAGAAGACCTTTATGCCAAACACGATCAAAAGCCTTTGAGATGTCAAGAGCAACTACTTGTGTTTCACCGAACCTTTCCATTGAATTAGTCCATAAATGGGTAACATAAGCCAGAATATCACCAGTGGATCGACACTGACGGAATCCATACTGGCGATCGTTGATCAGACGGAAGGTTTCTAGGTAGTTTAAGAGTTGGCGGTTAATTTATTTCTCCATTACTTTAGAAAGAGTAGAAGTAATTGCAATGGGACGATAATTGGATGGGAGGGATTTGACACCCTTTTTAGGAACTGGCTGGATATGAGCAAATTTCCAAGCAGAAGGAAAAACACCTTTGGAATAAGAAAGTGAAAAAAGGCGGCAAAGAATAGGAGTAAGTTCAGGAGCACAGGTTTTGAGAACAAGTGGAGAAATACCATCAGGACCTGGAGCTTTCTTAGCATCAAGATTCATGAAAATCCTTTTGACGGAAGACGACCGGAGGCATTGAATGGAGCGTGTTAGGAATGGTGGGAGGTGTTTTACCAAGATCATTAATACATGAGCTGGAAGAAAAATGAGATGCTACAGGTCAGCTTTATCCTTGGCTGAAGTGACAACAGAACCATCTGGTTTGGACAGAGGTGGGAGCAGAGATGGGCAAATGTTGCGGCCAATAGCTTTGGCAAGAGACCAGAATTCTCGGCTACCATTAGGGCAAGAAGCGAGTTTTCTACTCTTAGCCTGTTCAAACTCTAGTTTGGACTGATTAATTACTGCTTTACAATTGTTGCGAGCTTTGGTGTAGGCAGAAAATGAAACTGAAGAATTAGAAACAAGCCAATTACGATATGCAACGTTCTTCTCTTGGACAGCCTTAACACACATATTGGAAAACCAAGGTTTAGATAAAGGACGAGATTTTAAAGTGGAGTGTGGGATAAAGGATTCCATTCCTGCAAGAATAATTTCACTGACACGATCTGAGCAAATGTTGACATCAGAAGTTTTGAAACAGTAATCAGACCAAGGAAAAGAAGAAAAGAAGTCTCGCCGGTCATCCCATTTTGCATTCTTGTAATGCCAAACAATACGAGGTTCGGAATAGCCATGAGATAAAGGTTCCATTGGAGAAGAGACAATCACCAAGTTGTGATCTGAAGTGCCTAAAGGACCTCTCACTTCAACCTCGTACTTAGAAGGGTTGTTTGTGAGAAAAAGATCAAGCGTATTGGCTGTATGATTAGGATTGTCCAGTATTCTTGTAGGTAAATGAACAATCTGTGCTAGGTCATTAGTAATTGCAAAAGCCTCAGCATCTCGACCTACAGGTCTGGAGGCCTCATTTCAAGAAGGATGTAGAGATGCTGGAACGAGTACAGAGAAGTGGAACAAGTTTAATGAATGGAACAAAGGGGTGCTCTTACGAAGAAAGGCTTACGTTTTGCAAATTACAGTGTCTGGAGACTAGGCACCGGCGAGGTGATCTGATAGAGGTGTATAAAGCCTTGAATGGTTTGAGCATGCTCAATGCTGATGGGATTTTTCCTCTTGCTCAGAATAATCATGTGAGAGGGCATAAATCCGAATTGAGGAAAGACAGATGTGCGAATTTTTGCCTTTAGCCAGCGGGTGGTTGGTTGCTGCAATAGACTTCCATCCCTTGTCGTGGAAGTTGATAGCCTAAATAAGTTTAAGGCTCAGCTGGACAGTTATTTCGAACGAACAGAGGGGTGAAGTGGAAGTGGTTATATTTTATTGATTTAATTATTTTTTTTGGCTGATGCTGCATAAGCTTGCTTTCTTGCATCAAATGCCTCTACTAATGCCAATACTAAAGTGTATCCCGAACAGCCAAACTGGTTCTCACTGGGGCTCTACACCACCTTTCTTCTAACAGGGCATGGCTCTTTTAATGCCAAGCTGTCAACTTTCGGCATCAGGGATTCCCCATTATGCCACTGCGGAGAAAACCAAACATGGTCACACCTAATGCACGATTGTCCCCTCTTTGTGGACATCAGATATCATTTCATCACAAAGATACGCTTTAATCCGAAGGAACGGGAGCACCTTATAATACATAAGGAGGAGCACTACAAGGCCCTCTCGTGCTTTGCACATGAGGTGTTTACCCGGCTAAGGGCAATGACCCAACCTCCCCATTCTTGATGCAGGACCTGATTACAACTACAACTCATCGGACGGGACTCTGCTCTCATCAGTGCCATTACTTTGTCAACTGTACCAGAAAGATCAAAGTACCACGATATCGGACGGGACTTTGCTCCCACGAACATCACAATCAAACACGGACACCCTGTCAACTGGACCGACAGCGCATGTAATTTACCCAACGAACTACCCTAGAATGTGACAATCACCATATGCAGGAGTGACAACACTGCATCGACGCCCAGATAACAGAACAAACAGTGAAAGTGACCACATACAAACAATGACCATCCAAAATGGAAATAGAAGGACCATGACCATAACCAAACTGGATGAGACCTTGATCCCATGACCAACGCCGGCATTCAACCGATCTGTGAACAAGTCGGTAGAGATCTTGTCCCTGGATGTACCTCCTGGTGGGGCCAGTGATGTGACGCTGGCCTAGCCACCACTCTGCAGCCAGGCTGAACACACGCCATATTGGCGACCTGTGCCGGCTCCCTTGTCCGGCCCTTTCTATCCTGCCCCGGTAGGGGGAGGAGCGGTCATACTGTTTCCTCCCCTCCACACCACCCCCATTCTTCCTTCTGGCAGGGCATGGGCATGCCCTGCTGACACCAAATTGAGGCCTCCTACTCTATTGGCCTTATCCTTCCTCCTTTAACCCCCCAGTCTTCATTCTCCCCCCTCTCTATCTTTACACAAGCGTATTCCCCCACACACATAAATTCAATGAATCCAAATTAACTCACGCCCATATTTCGGTCTATCCTTATTCAAGCGACATCACCCTATGCAATCGAAAGATATCACACATATCTATACATATATGTGTAAAAAAAAAAATTATTTTTTTTTTTATTATATTTTTTTAAGGTCCTAGCCACTGAAATCTCAGGAAATTAGGTGGCAGGACCTGCCATAGTGAACTAAAGACTATCGGGTACCTGGTCTGCCTCCACGGGGCGTAAGTGGGGCAACGTTGGGCCTCAGAAGAGGTCCAGTGGCTAAATGGCCAGAGGAACAACGGTACAAAACACCACACTTCCATAATCCATACACTTTTAAATCTCTGGCCTTCCCAGTGAACTGGTACACCCACAATAAAAGCAACGCGGAGATGGGGGAACCCCTGGTGCCTTTAGCCACTGAAAACACTTACACTTACATAAGGGTGGTTCTAAGAGTTGTGGGAAATTATCGACCTGTCAGTCTGACTTCAGTGGCAGGGAAAATCATGGAGGTAATGATCAAGGGTGGAATTCAGGATCATTTGGATAGAACTGAAATTCTCAAGGATACTCAGCATGGTTTTGTAAAGGGGAAAATCATGTCTAACAAATCTGGTTCGCTATTTTGAAAGGGTCACTCATGAGCTGGATTTAGGGAAAAATTTCGACATTGTTTATTTAGATTTCAGCAAAGCTTTTGACTCAGTCCCACATGAGCGGTTGCTTTACAAGCTGGAACAGGTTGGAATCACTGGGAAAATCATTAGATGAATATCAGGATGGCTTCAGGGCAGGAGGCAGAGGGTTGTGATAATGGCTATTCCTCAGATTGGGTTGATGTAAGAAGTGGAGTTCCCCAAGGATCAATATTAGGACAACTGTTGTTTTTAATTTTCATAAACAACATTGTTGAAGGCATAGAGGGTGTGATGTCTAAATTTGCAGATAATGTTAAAATTGGTAGAGTAGTTAATGATCACCGGCAAAATGAGCTTCTTCAGACAGACCTAGATAGACTTCAGGAATGGTCAGAAAAATGGCAGCTATGCTTTAATCCAGTAAAGTGTAAGGTATTACACCTGGAAAACAGTAATCCCAAAATAACTTATTCACTTGGTGGAGTTCAACTAAACCCAGTATTGGAGGAAAGTGACTTGGGTGTTACGATAAGGTCAGACATGAAATTCTCTGAGCATTGTAAACAGGTTGCAAGGAAGGCCCATAGTGTCCAATCAATGATATATTGAACTTTTGCAAGTAGAGATAGGGACGTGATAATCCCATTGTATAATGCTTTTGTTAGACCACACTTGGAATACTGTGTTCAAGTATGGAGACCGTACCTAAAGAAAGACATTGAGCTTCTTGAAAGGGTGCAAAGACTGATGAGATCGGCAAAAGGGCATATTATGAAGAAAGACTTCGAATATGTGGTTGCAGAGTTTGGAAGCTAGACACCTTACAGGAGATTTGATTGAGGTGTTTAAGGCTCTGAGAGGCATCAGTAAAATGAATGAGGACGAAATTTTCGAGATTATAAATGATGCTAGAACTAGGGGACATAAATTCAAATTACGGGGGGGGAGATGTTTAGATTGAACTGCAGGAAGTTTTATATTAGCCAGCGAGTTATAAATTACTGGAATAAGTTGCCTACATGGGTGGTAGAGGCTGACAGTTTGGGGAAGTTGAAAGGTCATCTGGATAGTACCTCCGGGTGAGGGGAACGCATAGGATGATAGGTTTAATTTTTCCTTTTCTTTTATTAATTATTAGTCTTTTTTTTTTTTGGCTGGTGCAGCATAAGCCATAGGCTTTCTTGCACCATGCAGCAATTACTAATACTAAATTGTGGAAGAGGAATAAATAAAAGAGCAGGCCTCAATGTCAAATCCTACTGGCCCAGTTGACCAAATGGTGGCTACTAAACTCCACCTGACCATACATTCCAACAGAATTACAGCTGCAATCAGAAAGCAGATTGTTAGATGTCAGACCCAGCTAGAAAATACAGTTAATGCTCTCAACATAGAGAACAAAGTTTTAAAAGCTAAGTTAGAAGCACTAATGCTGAAAAGTGTAGCCACAAACAAATGTGTTAACATATGTGAAAGTTGCAGCAACAAGCAAAAGCAGCACAGGACTGACTCAAAGCAGTTGGGAAGTCAGGAACACTGTCCTGAACAAGCTTAAGCCTCATCTAAAAGAGGTAAAGGTGAATAACCAAACAAAAATAAGAAAGAGTGAATAACCTGATATAAATAAGAAACAATGGAGTAGTGGTTGAGGTGGCCTCCCAAGATCTGGAAATAAGGTGGAACAGGACCAGGGTGTCTACCCTGGTCCTGTTCCACCTTAAGGCAAAAGTTGATGACGTTGTACAGCAGATATCATCTTTTAAGGGCACAAAAGGGCTGTGTTGTACACTTTGGAACTAATGACATTAAGAATGAGATCTGCACTCAACAAGTACAGGTCAATGTTAAAAAAAATCGTGAGTTATGGTGGAATGTGAAAGTGTCTGCAATTCTAACCAGACACGATAGGAGTAGTACATGATGAGATCCTTGTCGATCAGTTTGACCCTGGAGAGATTGTGCAAGGCTCAAAAGGTAGAATTTTTTTTCGCCTAGTCTGTGCTTGTTGACAGGAGAGACTGCTTCTACAGGGATGGGGTACACTTAAATAGAAAGGGTGCAAGAATATTTGCTAATGCTATCGAGGCAATGTTAGGTGAGTTGGAAAACTGCTAGCTTGGGGGGGGGGATACACAGACTAAAAGGTTAACAGTGGCTGTAGGCAGAGGCAAAAGGGATTCTTGCACTGCTTCTATTAGAATGAGCAGCAGCCTGAAAAGCAAGGTAATGGAGATTTCCAGGACTGCTGGGCGTCATAGTGGAAGTAGTAAATACATGGGCTGTGTTAGGGTAACTAAAAGTAGGAATAGGTGCATGTACACCAATGCTAGAAGTATAGTTAATAAATTTGATGAGCTTGAAGTGCTAGTCAAGACATCAAAGGCAGATATTGTTGGGATTAACCCCAGGGGCCCACATCTAGTCAGTATGGGCTTGGGACACTTAGGGTCTGAGCTGGATATCATCATTCTTCTCTTTCTTGGTGATTCCCTTCTACTTCTCTCTCTCTTGGGGCCGACCGGGCTAGCCGGGTGAGTAAAGTGCCTGCTTGGCAACCCAAAGGTCGCGGGTTCGATTCCCGCTTCGGGCTTGGATCAAAGTACTGCAATAACGTTGGGAGGTGCATTATGGCCACAGAAGCCTATGCGCCAACAACTACCAAAAAAAAAAAATCTCTCTCGGGGTAATTCCGAAATTGTTTTTTGGCTGGTACAGCATAAGCCTCAGGCTGCCTTGCACTCTATGGCTAATACATAATAATAATAATAATAATAATAATAATATCAGAGACATGGTGTCACACAGATACAAGCAGTGCAAAATTGAAATTTGGGGAATGCAATGTGTACAGAAAGGATAGACAGGGCAGGAAGTTTGTGTTAGTTAAGAAACACATAAAATCCAAGGAAATGCATCCAATTGATGCTGGTGGACAATGCCGTGTTGGGTATGTTTGGTGTGAAATAAGCACTGGGAAAGGAAAAATGAGAGTAGGAGTGTGCTATAGGCCTAATGAATCTGATGAGTATAATAAGAAATTGTGCAGAGAAATAGAGTGGGCCAATAAATTAGAATGTCTTATAATGGGGGATTTCAACTTTCCAGATATTGACTGGAACTTGTGGTTTGGTCACTCGCACACTAGCAAGACTTTTGTGGATTTATTGGATCACTGTTTTCTTCAGCAACATGTTTGAGAGGCAACCAGAGGGAGTAATACTCTTGATCTGATTATCAGCAGTGATTATTGTGCTTTAAGAATTTTCAGATAAACGAACCACTGGGTGACAGTTATCACAATGCACTGATGTGGAAATTACTTAAAGATGTAACTACCATTAAGGCTAAAGGGAAGAGCTTTTGCTTTTGTAAAGGTAACTACAGAGGTCTCAGACAGTTTTTAAATTCTGTACAGTGGGATCAACTGATGATGTTACCAACGTTGAATTCTAAATGGGAAGCCTTCAGGGACTTAATTTTGCAGGCTACTAGGCTTCTCATTCCAACGAAGAAATACTGTTCAAGGTTTAGGCCTAAATGGATGTCAGATGAAGTAATGAGGCTTGTGGCAGAGAAGAAGAATGTATGGGATGCATATAAAGTATCAGGTGACAGATGCCTACGGCAGGTATAAACTAGTCTGTAATCAAGTCACAAAGGAGGTTAGGCAGGCGAAGGCTGATTATGAGAAATCTTTGGCAAATGATGCAAAGAAAAACAGCAAAGAGTTCTATGTAAACTCTAGAAGGAAAGGGATGAATCAGATTGGACCACTTAACATAGATGGGTTAACTATTGATGACCATGCTCAGGTAGCTAATAAACTGAATAAGTATTTTGCATCTACATTCACACACGAGGAGTTATTCAATGAGGGGAGTGCCAGAAGTTTATCAAATGCTAACGGAGCTAAGTGATTTTGTAATAACTGGGAGCAAAATGGAGGAGAAATTGTTGAAGTTAAACATAAGTAAGCCATTTGGGGTGGACAGGATCTATCCAGTTATATTAAAGGAGGCAGCAAAGGAAATAAGCAAACCCTTAGCCATAATTATGAGAGCTTCCTTGGACTCAGGGGAAGTCCCAATGGACTGGTGGTGTGGAAATGTATCACCATTCACAAAGGGGGTTCAAAAGGTGACACAAGTAACTACAGAAGTTTAACTTGTGTTCTGGAGAAAATAATGGAATCACTGGTTAAAGAAGAATTGCAGGATTATCTAGACAAGACTGCAGTAATAGTTAAGACACAGCATGGGCTTGTTAAAGGAAGGTCTTGTCTGACCAATTTGATTGGATACTATGATGTGGTCACAAAGGAACTGAATGCCAATAATAATTTTGATATCACATACTTGGATTTCAGGAAAGCTTTTGATACCATTGCACACGAAAGACTGCTGTACAAATTGGAGAGGTATGGCATTAAGGGTAAGTTGCTACAATGAATAAAGGGATGGTTGAGTGGGAGACGACAGAGAGTGGTAATCAATGGACACTGCTCCTCGTGGACAAATGTTATTAGTGGAGTTCCCCAGGGTTCGGTGTTGGGCCCATTGTTGTTTTGTTTATTAATCAATGATATTATGAAGGTATATCAGGTTTAATTTGTCGAAGTTTGCAGATGATACAAAGGTTGGCAGGGTTGTTAACAACAGTATGCTACTCCAACTGGATCTAGATAAGTTTGGAAAATGGGCTGAGATGTGGCAACTGAAGTTTAACATTTACAAATGCAAAGTACTGCATATGGGTAGCAATAACTTAAGAGAAACATACCAACTGTGTGATACCACACTCAGGGAAGTGGAAAGTGAAAAAGACCTGGGGTAATTGTGCAGTCAAATATGAAGTTTGCTGAGCAGTGCAGTGCAGTTGGGCTGCCAAGGCAAGTCATGGAGTCTTCTCAATGATATATAGGAATTTTGCTAGGAGGGACAGGGAGATTATTATTCCGTTATACAAGGCAATGGTCAGGCCACACCTAGAGTATGTGTACAGGTCTGTAGACCTCATTTTATTAAGGATGTAGATTTGCTAGAACAAGTACAAAGAAGGGCAACAAGATTGGTGAGGAGAACAAAGGGATGCTCTTACAAAGAAAGGCTTAAGTTCTGCAAATTGCAGCGCCTGGAGAGCAGGCACCTGCAAGGTGATCTGATTAAGGTGTATAAGGTCTTGAATGGGTTGAGTAAGCTGAATGCTGATGGGATTCTTCGTCTTGCTCAGACTAAGAGCCTGAGGGGGCACAGTTTCAAATTGAGGAAAGATAGTTGTAGAATAGATGTGCGGAAATTTGCCTTTAGCTAGCTGTAGTTCATTGGTGGAACAGGCTTCCATCTTTTGTTGTGGAAGCTAATAGCCTAAACAAATTTAAGGCTGAGCTGGACAGGCATTTGGAATGAATGGAGGGGTGAAATGGGACATTTTTTCCCCCGTGACTGATCCTGTATAAGCTTGATTTCTTGCATCGTATGCCTCTACTAACGCTAATATTACACAACGATCCAGAAATAAGTAAACTCGGACTAGAGACAGAAAAGCCCATGGAGAGAAACCTTAGTACGTATAATTATTTTTGCCATGCCAGAAACTACCCCGTGAGGAATTTTATGTTGGATGTATACTGTAAAAATCTAAAGCATCACCTAACAGTTGAGGAAATGGCCAAGGAATTCATCATGCTGGCTGGACCAGCCACAGATTTGGTCACACAGCCAGCAAAAAGACCCAGTCTGTGACCACTGTGCAGTCACTGTTCATGACTATAAAAAATGTACAAGTAGATCCACATAACCAAAATGTGCTACCTGTAAATCTGCTAGAATGGACTTTCACCATTCTCTAAGGGACAATAATTGTTGCAGTTATCAAAAAATTGTTAAGCAACTTAAATTAAGAATCAACTATGGGTCTTAATTTAAACCAGACTTGTAACAGGGTTCTGAAGTTCATCCAATTAAATGCTCAGAGAGCACGTACAGTTGTGGATCATATCAAGCTCAAAGCTGAGGGAAATAATATAGACATTCTGGTACTCCAAGAGCTCTACACTGACCAGGGTAGAGTTCAACGACACCCCAGAACACACAGAATAATAGAATCATCTCAAGATACCTCAGCAATAGTAATTAGAAATCCTTCTATTGCAGTTACCAAGGTAAATTCTCTCTGTTCCCCCTTCGCAGTTTGTGCTCATATAATTAGTCAAACAGGATCCTTTCTCATTATATCTCTCTGCTGCAGACCAGGAGAGGATATAAATCTCGGTATTCACTACCTACAAAATGCCTTAACAGTCCTCTCAAACTTCCCTCAAGATAATAGGCTCTATGGATGCTAACTGTGAGTCAAGCCTCTGGCACAGATGAACCAATGACAGACCAAGCACACATAATGGACAACTACTACTCCATTATAGGTTATAAACAGACCACACAATCTACCTACTGTGGGAAAATGATACTGATATAACTCTGGCTACCATCTCTATATCTAGCAAAATTACAGATTGGATGGTCCAAGAAGCTTGGAACACCTCTGATCATAGATCCATAACTTTCACTTTAAAGAGATAAATAGATACTCCCTTACAGCTACTACAAGATATCACCAAATATAACTGAAAGAAAGTTAACTGGTAGATTTTCACAGATAAAATACAAAATCAACTACAACAGCAGACTCCAATCAATAACTATGGCTACAGCCTGGATGAACAACTCGACAACTGTGCTTCAAAAAGCATCTAACCTAGTAATCGCCAAAAGAAAATCGAGGAAGAATGTTATTCCTTGAGCTTGATATTCTCTGGCAAAGGGTACACCAGGCCAGAAAACACTTCCAGAGAGCAACTTAGCCCCATAATGAGGTTAATGCTCTGAGAGATTCCTATAGGACTCAGAAACTCATACACCATTCTAATCAGAACCAAAAAAAAAAAAATTCAGTAATGCTGATTCTTGGGTGTAGTTTACAGGATTGTCAACTACACACAGTGCAAAGTGGTGATGTGGTTAAGTCTACAGTTAAAGCAGATGGTACTCCTACTCATACTGGGCAATCTCTGTAAATAATATATTAGATCATTTATTCAAGACAGAACCTTAACCCAGGCTCAAAGTGACATAATAGCTAGCAATGTAAATTATAGCAATATGTCAGTATAACCAATTTTCACAATGGAAGAACTGCAAGCAGCACTCTTAAAACTAAAACAATAAGTGCCAAGGACCTGACTCAATTGAAATATAAACCATTAAAAAGCTTGCAGAAATTTCTCCTGATACCCTACTGAACTTATTTAATTACTGCTTGGCTGAGGGTTTATTCCCACAAGCATGTAAAATAACTATAATTAGATTAATTTTAAATGATCTGGGAAAAAAATCATACTGAATCGAAATCATACAGACCTATAGCATTATTGCCTGTTCTAGGAAAATAATGGAACACTTCTATAGACTTGATTTATATTATGCTGAAGCTAACCTAAAATCTGAACAGCAATTTAGTTTCAAGCAATGGTCCTCAACTCAGGATGCCATGCACTATATCCTAACAACAGTAAATAATAGTGATCAAAAATACATGCTGGCAATATCTATTGACTTTGCTAGTGCATTTGACACCCTCCGGTGGCCAAGTGTCCTCAGGAGACTCTGCCAGACAAATGTACCACAAAATCTATCAATGTATAAACACCTATCTTGGTACGAGACATGTAGCAGTATGCACACAGTTTCAAGAAATAAAATTCTGAGTTACAAAAGGTTGCCCTCAAGGTTCAGCACTAGGGCCATTCTTTTGGACTGCAGCACTTGATAAATTCCTGACAAAAGATTTAGGCCCTACAGACAGGGTTATCTTTACTGATGACCTTGTCCTAGTGGTCAAAGGTAACACCAGAAGGGTAGTGGAAGAAAGAGCAAATGCTGCACTCAACCATCTACAGGAATGGGTGCTAACCCACATGCTCAAAATTTCAGCAGAAAAAACTAAATGTATTCTACTGAAAGGAAATTTAAATATAAGACAACCACCAGTGATAAAAATAGGTGATAACTCAATTCACATGGTCCAAGAATTGAAATATAGTACTTTGGCATAATTCTAGATTCCAAATTAACATTCTATCCAAACTTGACATACTTGGCAAAAAAGTCCAAAACTATGCAGGAATGATTGCCAGTCAGCTGAGCTGATTGAAGTCTCAAGTGTAGAACTCTGGCACTCATTTACTATGCAGTGTTTTTACCTGTAATTTCCTATTGAGTTGGCATATGGTTCCATTGCACAGCCATAATTAGAAACAGGGCAAAATTAAATTGCATTTAAAGAACAGTCTCATTAATAACAACTAGAGCATGCTGTACAGTTAGTATTCCAGCCCTACAAGTTTTGGCTGGTACTTACCACCGCATCTTGAAATTGCAGAAAAAAAGGGCTATATTATAGACTTAAAAAAGGAATCCCCTTGAATTTCCTAGGTATAACCCAAAACCTTGCCAATGACATCAAGGCAGAGAGACGACAAGTTACCACACAACTACATCAGATATAGCAAACTGAATGGGAGCAAGAGATTAAAGATGTTACTACCAAAATGTATTTTCCACAGGTGGCTATGGTTAGTCCAAAACCAACTAAGTGGTATGCTGCAGGACTTTATGCCACATTGCTGTTGACAGGTCACGGATCCTTTAAAGCTAAATTGCACTCCTCGGGACTGACCGATGATCCCCACTGTAGCTGTGGCAAAAATGAGGATTGTGCATACATTCTACATGATGAAAATCAACATAGACAGTTAATTACAGAAATTGGACCTGTTCCTAGGGCCAAAGAGCACCAATTCATCATGGAGGCCTTCAAGTATGCTCTTTTGGAAATCTGCTAAAATTTGCAGAGCCAGGCTCTTCAACCAGTCCTTGTACCAAATCAGTAGACTAAATACGTAACCAGCCCAGGCCTTTCCCACGCCCAGTGAATGACAAAATCTCTACATGAACATACCCAAATTGACTTAGAATTTACTGGATTTGACACCCTGCTCCTGGTGACTTCCTTGGTTCATGCCAGAGGACCATAGAGGTAGGAAAATAAGCAAATATAACTGATGGGAATAAAGGCAGACTAGTACTGCCCCATCACAGAATGCTTCTAACCAAAATGGACTGAATTCCCTGACAACACTCATGGCAAGGACTCTAAAGAGACTGGTACAGACATTCAGCGAGGATTACTTGTCAAGGTGGAAAACACTAGTAAGCTGCAGGTTTCTGAAGTATACTAGTCTAAATGAGCACTGCAGTGAAAGGTTGAATGAATGTAAAGGTGTGAGTATGGCAGGAAATGCTAGGAAGGGTGAGTGAATGTAAAGATGTGAGTATGAAAGGAAATGCTAGGAATGGTGAATGAATGATAATGTATGACTCTGGGGATGAATGCGTGAGAACGGGTGAGTGCTGAAAGGGTAAATGTGGAAATTGGTTGTGTGAAAGTAAAGAGTGATTGTGTGAAAATGTTGAGCAAATGACTGTGGGGTCTGAGTGAAATGGGCAGTGTGAATGAAAGATTGTGCCTGGATGAGTGAATGATTGCGAGAAATAGTGTATGTGTTGAATGGATAAATTTTGAAAGGGGAATGTAAAAGTATGATAGAAAGTTTAATTTTTAGTATTAGTATAAAAAGATAAAAGGTAAACTGCAGCCATTATCAACCCACTGCAGGATGGAAGCCTCCTCAACAATTCATGTTGAGGGAATTGGACCATAATCTGCCATGCTGGTCTAGTGAGATCAACTGTATTTAGCAGTCAGGGGCTTGAATTCCGGTCTACTCAAAGAGCGTGTGCTACAGCACTCCCACTCCTGACTACTCACTTACGGAGTGGTATTAGTATAATAGTTATATAAATGTGAGTGTGTTTTTGTTTCATTATTATGTATATAGATTTAATTATTTTATTATATATATTTAATTAGATATTGTAGATATTCTCCTAATTTGATTATTTTCATGTCATTTAAATCAGTGCGAGTTTATTTTAAATTATTTACTTGTTTAATTATTGCTTTGGTTTAAACTGACTGCATACCCCTGGTGTGAATGAGAATGATGTTATGAATTTAACAAAAAAAGAGAAAAAGTATAAAAAATTCGTAAAATGTAAAAACTATAAAAACAAAATGTAAGAAAAAAGTATAAAAACAAAAATGTAAGGGGGAAAAGAAAAGTACAAAACAAAAATGGTGTGCATGTGAGTGAATGATGAGCAAATGATATTAATTGCATGTTTTATTCCAGCTTCTCCACCGGATAGATGTTTGGCCATGGGAACCTTATAGACAGTGATGAGCTGTAGTGGGCTCGTGAGACCCCCCATTGTTATTTTATTTTTGGAAATTTGCAAGCCCACTGTTGAAACGATCATTTATTTTACAATTTAAATCATGAATTCATTTATTGAGTATCTTCCATTCTCGAACAGACAGTACTCCAAAATGTCACTGAGGATGCTGCGTTTCATGTAACCTATCCGAATGTTTATCGTAAGCCACATGGTAGGGATAAGTAGGGTAGGCCAATTTGTGTATGAGGATAGGTGTGACAGAGAAAGTAATCAGTTGAATTTCTGTGCTGGGGAGAAGTGTATTGTGTATTGCTCATTATGCATATATTTTTTAAAGCACATTTTAAAATTTATTAGCCATGAAATGACAGACCAATTTTTTAAATTTTTTTGGAAAAGTCAAAAAAAGAAATCTGCTTCTATGGATTCTGCCAGTGTAACGTAGAAAATTAATGTTCATAGTGGAGTTAATTTGTCAAATAATTCTATGAATAGAAACGTTGATATTATAAATGATCAATGTGTTAGTTATGAAGTGGAACAGCAACTTCCCGATTGTTGGAATGAGAAACAAGCAATTTTTTTTAAAACTCAGTACAAATGGCTATACATCCAAAATGTAAAATTAGGTTGTTCTGTTTGTTCTAAATATAAAAACTAGGGCATGCGTTGAACAAGAAAAACATTTTCATGGTTCAAAAGAATGGATGAAAATTAACGTAGAGCTGAATGGAAAGAATAAAAATAGTAGATATGCATCTTTATGCAAAAACTATCCATTCATGATGAGTTAGTGGCACAAAAAATGCTTAAGAACAAAGGAAGAATCACAAAGGCATGTGCTGTTTCCAAAATGTCATTGACAAACTGAATGATAAAGAAATTCAAACTGCCAAAATTTTTAGTTCAGTATATAGTATCGTAAAAAAGAAATCGGCCAATGTCTGATTTGCGAGATAAATTGGAATTAAAGAGTATTTAATTCCAATTTATTAATTAAAAATGGTGTTGATATAGGACAGTAGTTTTCAACGGGGTGCCACGTAATTTGGGTTTAAGTTACTTAAACTTATTATTTTTTAATTTATATGTTTATTTCATTATAAAAAGGTGTACAGTATCTTTTTAAGTTTGTGGTGATCTATAACTGATGTTTACTTAGTACCTCTATATAAAGAATAAAATTATATACTGTATATATATAATTTGTATTATGAAATGTAATTTTTATAATTATATTATTGTAATAAATATCATATAACATATATATTTTTTAATATTGCATATATTTAGTAATATACAACTGTTAAGCAAAATAACCAGAAAAAGGAAAATAACAAGAGTCTAATGCTCCAAAATGCAACGCACAGTGCAGCAGTAAAGGAAGCAAAAGGAAATAATGTGTGGTTTGTAAAATAGATAAATAGCATTAGCATTAGTAGAGAGGCATATGATGCAAGAAAGCAAGCTTATGCAGCATCAGCCAAAAAAAAAAAAAAAAACCCACTCCCATTTCACCCCTCCGTTCGTTTGAAATACCTGTCCAGCTGAGCCTTAAATTTATTTAGGCTATCAACTTCCACGACAAGGGATGGAAGTCTGTTCCACCAACCAACTGCCCGCTGGCTAAAGGCAAATTTCTGCACATCTATCCTACATCTGTCTTTCCTCAATTTGAATTTATGCCCTCTCAGGTGATTATTCTGAGCAAGAGGAAGAATCCCATCGGCATTGAGAGTGCTCAAACCATTCAAGGCTTTATACACTATCAGATCACCTCGCCGGTGCCTAGTCTCCAGACACTGTAATTTGCAAAACTTAAGCCTTTCTTCGTAAGAGCAACCTTGTCCCATTCAGTAATCTTGTTGCCCTTCTCTGTACTCGTTCCAGCAGCTCTACATACTTCTTGAAATGAGGCCTCCAGAACTGTATACAGTACTCAAGGTGTGGCCTGACCATTGCTTTATACAAGGGAATAATTACCTCCTTATCCCTTCTAGAAAAATTCCTGTATATCATTGACAAGACACCATGAGCTACTCTTGCAGCCCGTCTGCACTGCTCAGAGAACTTCATATCTGCCTGCACAATTACCCCCAGATCCTTTTCATTCTCTACCACTGTCAGTGTAGTACTACAGAGTTGATACATTGCTCTGGGAAATAGTCTGGGAAAATGGAATGAAAAGTACACAAGGTGCCTGAACTAAGAGAAGTAGCAAAAAATAATAATAATAAATAACAAATAAATAAATACATAACACTATATTCAGATATGGGATGGCAATTTTAGCAGGAGGTCGAATCAGGGGATGGCAAATATGCAAAATCTGAATATAGCAGATGAAGAAATGATACATAGTCAGTAAATTCATCAAAGGACTCTCCTGACCATTCCAAACTTGTCTATAGTATTAGAAAAAGGGGGAGCAAATATGCAGCCTTTATCGTAATATTAATAGACAAGGTAGTCCCTATGCAGTGTAAAAATAAAGTTAATCGTGTAAATTAAAATAAATACAAATTTACAAAAGTGTAAAGTGAAATATAATACAAATGTGATGTGTGGAAGGCTGTTAAGTTAACATGGTAGAAAATTAAAATTCAGAGAAATTTGAACGAAAAAGTTTAGACAAGCCAATGGTATAGGGAATGGTAAAATTCTTGGGGAGGGGAAGGGAGAAAAAGATGTCAAAAGAAGGCGAAAATAGCGATAGGATTGAGGATAGACGGAACGCTCCGTATTAGGTTTTTCAAATTCTTTCACCTGTTTAACCACTATTTCACTTCCATTTTCGCTATTCCTTAAAAAAGGTTGAAAACCACTGATATAGGAGTTTCATTGCATTCAAGATTATCAGGCTGAATTGCTGAACATATTTTATAAAAGAATTAAAAAACAAAATGTTTACTAAAATAATAGAAAAGAATGCCAAAATCTGTATAATTCATGAGTCGAAAACATTCAAACAAAGTGTGTCTTAATTCTTTACCCACATATTAAACTTGCTAAGTCATGTATTTTTATAGATTTAATTGAACTCGAAAAAGACAACCACTGAATGGACACATGGTAGCATAATTACAGCTCTAAATAGCTTTGGTTTTTCTGAAAATCTTATTGGATTTTGTTCTGATGTACTAGTAGAGGCATGTGATGCAAGAAAGCAAGCTTATGTAGCATCAGCCAAAAAAAAAAAAAAAAATTCACACATTTATTCCCTCTAAAAGTTTGTCCAGTTCCTCCTTATATTTATTTAAGCTATCAATTCCACAATGACAGATGGAAGTTTGTTCCAGCAATCAACTACAAGCTGGCTAAAGGCAAATTTCTGCACATGTCTTTGACAACTGTCTTTCTTCCATTTGAATTTATGCCTCCTCAGGTTCATAATCTGAGCAA
Source organism: Mastigoproctus giganteus (assembly GCF_048544385.1). Lineage (NCBI taxonomy): Eukaryota > Metazoa > Arthropoda > Arachnida > Uropygi > Thelyphonidae > Mastigoproctus > Mastigoproctus giganteus. The sequence goes on along the minus strand of NC_143579.1, from coordinate 177,884,275 downwards.
GAGGAAGAATTGAGCCTACTCAACCCATACAAGGCTTTATACACCTCAATCAGATCACCTCACAAGTGCCTAATTGCCTAGTCCCCAGATGCTGCCATTTGCAGAACTTGTTTGAATAATTTGCAAGCTTTTCTTGGTAAGAGGACCCCTTTCTTCCCCTCATCAATCTTGTAGCCCTTCTCTACATCCTTCCTAAAATGAGGCGCCAGATCCCTACGCAGTACTCAAGGCAAAGCCTGACCTATACAAAAGGACAATCACCTCGTTTTCCCTAATAGCAAAATTCCAGTATATCATTGACAACACCCCATGACCTGCTCTGGCTGCACTTCTCACAAACCTCATATCTGACTGCAGAATTGCTCCCAGGTCTTTTTCATTTTCTACCACCCTAAGTGTAGTACCACACAGTTCGTACGTTTTTCCGGGTTATTTCTACCTATATGCAGTACTTTGCATTTTTCAATGTTAAACTTCAGTTGCCACTTCTCAGCCCATCTTTTCTAGATCCTGTGCTAGAGTAATGCTGGGGATAAGGCTGGCGTCGCACTTTTAAAACCATCCAAACGTCATTATTTGGCATTGCTTGGCTCATTGTTTGAAATTAGCATTAGATGATTCTTCAAAAAAATATAAAAGTGAATCGTTTTGAAATATTTCTAGATAAATTGTATGCATTACACTGGTCAACACTTAAAATGTTGCGAAAACGAAAATACAGTATCTCGACTTTTATGCTGCTGAAAACAAAAATCACATTAAAATTTGTTGACTGGCTCTTGTTTTCAAATTACAGTTGGTGTCTCACATTAGTGAGTTACTGTACGTTATCAACTCTTGGCAAAATGCATGGCAACACAGCAGTTTCGGTACCACTATGCTCTTATCATGTGATTGGCAACTGTCACCTTGCCCTGCATCACGTGATAAGTTGTCACCTCACCTGTGTCTTCAACTGTGTTGCAGTAATCCTTGAATACGGCTACATAGAAAGTGAGCTTAATTACATCATCAGGGATCTCAAACTGCTGAAGAATAAGGCAGAGCATTTGGCCTTGAGGCTATGACAGTAGAATCGTTTAGATTATTCTGTAAATTTGACATTTCTTACTCGTAATAAAGACTATTATAAATTCTATAAAACAGTTGAACTCATTGTTTGTAAGGATGTTGATGGTCTAATGGCAGCAATGAACATGAGGCCCATTCCCGAAGAGTGGTGACTATTTATAGACGCTTCTAAGATTAGCCTTAAGGCTGTGTTATTACACAATGGAAATGCACTGCCTTCAATGGCTCTTGCATATGCCATCCACAAAAAAGAAACATATACAAACATGGAGAACATCCTCTTAGGTGTACACTATCAGAAGTATGAGTTGCAGATATGTGGTGATTTAAAGGTAATTGGCATTTTATTAGGATCATAAAGGGTTACATTAAGTATTGTTGCTTTCTGTGCAAGTAGGATAGTCATGCCAAGGATATGCACAAGAGGAGTTGACCTCAATGAAAACCATTAATACCTGGAATGAAGTATGTAGCATTTGAATCTCCGGTAGATCCAAATAAAGTTTTGCTTCCACCCCTCCACATCAAACTGGGGTTCATGAAAAATTTTGTGAAGGGTTTGGGAGTGAACGGTCCTGCATTCACATATTTAAAAGAGAAATTCCCAAGACTTAGTACAGAGAAGATTAAGGTAGGTGATTTCTGTGGTCCACAAATAAGGCAACTTTTCAAAGATGAACAGTTTGAATGTGTCCTTAGTGATAGAGAGAAATCAACTTGTAAAGCCTTTTGAAATGTTTCACTGGTTTTCTAGCAGGCAGCTTATGGAAGATCTCATTACCTCTTACAAAAAACTTTGGTCCAAAATATCACTGAAGATACATTTCTTGCACTCACACCTTGATTTATTCCCGCCAAACTGTTGTGCTGTCAGCAATAAACATGGTGATGAGAGCTTCCATCAAGACATCACAGCAATGGAAGAAAGAGATGCAAAAGCAAATGGAGTGCTGCCATATTAGTTGAATATTATTGGATGGTGAAAAGGGATGCTCCTGAAGATGAATACAAGTTACAAGTGGAAGGTGAAAATGTTCCATGTTTGAAACAGGTATGTTCATAGCTATATCTTACTGCCATATAAATAAAAAATATCATATAAACATAAAAAATTTTTTTTTCTAAAACTAGAGCCAATATGCCATTGTAAGCATTATTTCCGTGTTTAGCATCCCAAAATCTATAAAGTAAAGTTACTTTCATGCCTATAACAAGATATGACCCAAAATTTGATGTTCAGTGTTATAATTATCAATCTCCAAAAAAACAGCACGACTGATTGCTAAAAGGCCATCAATCACCAATAAACCAGTGCAGATGATTGTTAAAAAACTTGATGTGGAAATCATAAAGATCAGTTGTGTCTTCGGGCAATGACGGGCATTTTGCACCTTGTGAATGGCAATTGCAGTTTGGAGGAATTATCCTGCTTTGTGAAAATGTTTAGAATCAGAAGTTATTCGGGATTATTAAACTGACTTTTAAATCTGGAATTTCTTAACAATTTAGCACTAATGATCGACATTCTGCAGGAGCTCTTTTATCTTTCAGAAGCTTTACAAAGTTACAGCATCACTATAGTAAAAGCAGATAAATTAATTATTCGAACTATTAATGCTATTGATAATTTGAAAAATTCTGAAGGAAATTTTGAAGCTAAAATTCGATTCAACATACATGCAAGAACATGTTGAGTTGAACGCATTTGAAGGAATCAAAATTGAAAGTAAGACCACATTTCGAAAATTATCTTGTTACAAGTTATTAAACTGCATTGCACAGTGTAATTTTAAATTAAATAAAGAAAATAATATCATTATCATTGACAATGAGGAATTGAAAAAATTTTAAACATATGCTACCCAGAATCATGGAACTTTCATCTCCATGGAAAGAGGATGAAAAACAAATAAGAAATTTAAGTTTTCTAATAAAATAAGAAATAAAAATTAGTGATTTTGTCATGGACAGTTTATCTTTAAAATCGAGTGAAATTCCCTTTTCAATTAAAGAAGCCAGAAATATCTTTAAAACAATTGCAATTAGCAGTGCTGGAGCTGAGAGAGCTTTCAGTGTAATGAATAATATTGTAACAATAAGAACATATTTGACAATTAAACACGTTGCTGATATGACCAGAAATCTAAATGGAAAACCACTGCTCCAATTTGATCCAATGTTGAATATTTTCTCCATAATCATCGCTCAGCAATTGAGCAAAGCAGATTGACAACAAATATTAATGAAGTAAATTCCATGTGTCAATTTTTAGAATAAATATTTGTTGAATATTTGCGTAATAATTTTTTTCATGTAATCTTTGATTTTTTGTGTACCTGTTCTAGAATAGTTTTTTTATTATTTGTGATATGGTAAATATTTTATTTTTTATTTGCAATATTAAAATTTTATTATGAAAAAAATGTATTATATTTCCCCAGTTGTAAAAAAAAAAAAAAAAAAAAAAAAAATTAAAAGTCGGCAAAGCTGTGAGCCTGTCATTAAAATATTCACAGCTCACCACTGCCATGTACCCCAAAGTCATCCATGTTGATACTGGTCACTTGGGCTAGCCCAGGCCAGTGGGACTACGGTGTCTGATGCAGACTCCATACCATAGGGATTCCTTTCCATATGGTATTTTCTCCCCATTTTTGCCTGGTAGCTGACCCCACCACCCTCTTTATCCCCCCAACCAGGATGGGCTTCCTGTTCTAGAGAACCCCCTACTATCACCCCTTTTCTTGCAGGCGGGCCATCTTTCTCCCACTCTCAACTATCCAACCCTTCGGGATTCCTGTTCCAGAGGGTCCCCTACTCTCACACCTTTCCAACCAGGCAGGCTCCTTTGCTACCCCCACCCTTTCATTCCACTTTTGGCTATCTCCCTCTATTTCCTTTCCAATAAAATTTTTATTTCATTTCATTTTTTTTTGGGCTCTCCCTGGACATCTAGGCTAGTTTGCCCTTCCAGAACTATTCTCTCCTGTGTGGTTCTGGCCCACCTCCCTGGGGCAGTGATGGAAACTTGGGGTTGGTGGCTCTCCACAGGCCCCCAGGCTGTGGTGAGAAGAACAACCCAACCCATACTAATAGCTCACAACACACCCTAGTCTTATACAGAGTAACAGGGTTGGGGGAACCCCTTGTGTCACCAGACAAAAACACTATATAAAGAAAAAAAAAAAAAAGTGCATGTGAACCCTGTATAGCTGTAACCCTAAAATAACTTATACCTTAATTTTTACCAAAGATGTTTTATGTGAAAACATTTTTGACCGTTTTAAAATTGAACAGCTAGAACCGATTTTAAAATGGAATCTGCAATTTACTCTACCGAATCAACCTTAGTGACTGAGCTGCATTAGCGTTATGCTAATGCCCACTACTTCCTAAATAACGTCTTGCATTTAGGAAGTCTGAAATAACGATATGTTATTTTGGATTTAACATTACATCATTTTAGTCCGAAATAACAATGTAATGTTTTATGCTCCCGTCCACTACTTACTCTACCGAATCAACGTTAGTGACTGCATTACCGTCATTTAGGAAGTGATGTAATTTGCATCATTTTGATTTCACATTTTCACCAGCTGGCCAAACACTGACTGTTGGATTGAAATTTAGCAGGTGCTGCTAAATGTTTTCACATCAAGAATCAACATTAGTGACTGCATTAGCATCATTAATACATCCAGAGCTGTGCATCTTTGGATGCATTAAACAAATCAGCAATTTTAGTCACCAATCCCCCTGCTAAATATGCACCAACAATTTGATCTCTTTGGAATTTGGACAGGTTGGTCATCTTCTTCATGTACCTTTTTATACCACTAAACAGCAGGATGGCTTCAGGGCAGAGGGTTGTGATAAATGGCTATTCCTCAGATTGGTTAATGTAAGAAGTAGGGTTTCCCAGGGATCAGTATTGGGACCACTGTTGTTTTTGATTTTCTTAAATGACACCGATGAAGGGATAGAGGGCATGAAGTCTAAATTTGCAGATGATGTAAAGATTAATGGAGTAGTTATTAATCACTACCAAGCAGAACCTCTTCAGAATGACCTAGATAGACTTCAGGGATGGTGAGAAAAGTGGTAGCTTTGCTTTAATCCAGCAAAGTGTTACACATAGGAAACAGTAACCCAAAATAACTTATACACTCGGTGGAGTTAAACTAAAGTCAGTAGTGGAAGAAAGAGACTCAGGAGTTATAATACAGTCAGACATGAAGTTCTCTGAGCGTTGTAGACATTTTGCAAGGAAGTCCCATGGTGTCCTATAGATGATTTATCGAACATTTGCTAGTAGAGATAAGGATGCCATAATCCCATTATATAAGGCTATTGTTAGACCATATTTAGAATACTGTGTTCAAGTATGGAGACTGCACCTAAAAAAAAGACATTGTGCTTCTTGAAAGGATCCAAAGACGGGTAACTTGCCTGGTGAGATCAGCAAAAGGGTGTCCACATGAGCAGTGCTGAATTAAGGCACGGGCTAACAGGGCAGTTGCCTGGGGAGCTATTCTTATAAGGGCGCCAGAAGCTGAAGAGCAAGGGAAGGATTTTTTTTTTTTTTTTTTTTTTTTAACAAAACCTTAACAGATATTTCTAGGATATGCAAAGCGCACCAGATAATCTTTCTGCCTGCGGTACGGGAATACCTTAGTTCGGTCCTGCATGAGGAAAGTCCTTCAAATATGTGGGGTACACAGCTTGGAAACTAGGCACCTTAGAGGAGACTTGATTGAGGTGTTAAGGCTCTGAGAGGCAAAAATAAAATGATTGAGGACAAAATTTTCACAGGTATAAATGATTCTAGAACTAGAGGCCATAAATTCAAGTTAGGGAGGAGATGATTAGATTGGATTGCAGGAAGTTTTATTTTAGCCAGCGAGTTATAAATTACTGGAATGTTACCTACATGGGTGGAGAAGGAAACACATAGGTTGTCTATTCCTTTTTCTTTTATGAGGCATCATTTGTCAACCCCCTGTATGTAACTCTAATATTCAGAGAAATAAAAAAATAAGATAAATTGTGATCTGGGCACAATTCCTTTACTACAATTTACATTAACTGATCTGATTTCAGAGTAGTGATGACTTAGCTAGGTAGGTTTGTTCTCAGAACTTTTCAGACTTGCTATCTTATATTTATTATATAAGACAGAAAGTTAGAAATGTAATGTAATATACATTGTTTAAATATAAAATAGCTTCTCATACCTTTTTATAGGAAATTTCTTCACCCGACACTCACATCAAATTTATCTGGTTAATACATAGTATAAAAGATCTAAGTTTATAACACGATATTATCCATACTAAAAGATAGTTAATTTATATGGGTTTCATAAAACTAATCTTGCGTTCAATTGCCAATGTCTACTTGCTGCCATCAAGGAAGAGCAAAGCATAGCTGATGCACATCAAACCACCCCAAGCTAAACCCACAAGCAATAACAGACTAGAAATCGAAGGCAATCGTCAGACTATGTTAAAATATTAACTAAACTTCTTTATAAGTGACTAGGTTATTTTGGTTATGAACCGTGCTCACAAGAAGTAAAGTGATGCATTTAACAATACCCACTGTCTTATAAATTAAATTGAATTTAAAATTAGTGTACCACAACAGATTATTTTTGTTAACCAATGTGAATATTGCTATTCACACATGCGCGTAAAGGTCCACGAGTCCGAAATGGTGTATGGTCTCCGTACATAGGAGTTTAGCTGCATTTCAAGTGTTTCGGCTATTAAGAGTTTTGTGTATTCATTTTGTATATTAATTATTTTAGCCTCGTTAAAAAGAAAAACATGGTTCTCCTGAATGGCGTGAAAGGAAAGTTCAGAAGCACCTGTCCTTTTTGCCCTCACAGATACCTGGTGTTGTAATCACATTGAAAGATAATTTTGGGTAGAACTAATGTAAAAGGAGTTGCATTCCCCACAAGCAATGTTATAGACTATATTGGTTCGTTCCATGTTAGAGACTGAGGTAGTCTTCCTCGCCCTCAATATTGTCTGGAGTTTATTTATTGATTGTGCAACTATTTTAAATCCTGTGTTTTTAAAAATGTTAATAAACTGTTCATACCACTATTGTACAAATGGAACTTTAATAAAATATTTATGTATAGTGTTCGTACTAAGTGAAACCGATTCTGATTTTTGTTTCGCCTGTCACTGAATATTCCTAATTATGTCTAGTGTATATCCCCTGTTTAAAAATCCTGTTGAAAGTTCCTTGAGTTTGTCCTTCATTTATTCCTGTGTAGAGCTATATCTGTACGCATTATAAAATTGGTTAAAAATGATATTCCTTCTATACATAAAAGGGTGATAACTCGAATAATGCAAAAGTTTTCTTGTATTTATTGGTTTATGGTAAATTTTAAAATGTATGTCATTGTTACACATAATTAGGAGTATTCAACTACAGGCAAAACAAAAATCAGATTCGGTTTCACTTAGTAAGAACATTATACATAAATATTTTATTAAAGTTCCATTTGTACAACAATGGTATGAACAGTTTATTAACATTTTTAAAAACACAGAATTTAAAATAGTTGCACAACCGATAAGTAAACTCCAGACAATATTGGGGGCGAGAAAGACAACCTCAGTCTCAAACATGGAGCAAACCAATATAGTCTATAACACTGCTTGTGGGGAATGCAACTCCTTTTACATTGGTTCTACCCAAAATTATTTTTTGATGCGATTACAATACCAGGCATCTGTGAGGGCAAAAAGGACAGGTGCTTCTGAACTTTCCTTTCACGCCATCCAGGAGAACCATGTTTTTCTTTTTAACGAGGCTAAAGTAATTAATATACAAAATGAATACACAAAACTCTTAATAGCCGAAACACTTGAAATGCAGCTAAACTCCTATGTACAGAGACCATACACCATTTCGGACTCGTGGACCTTTACGCGCATGTGTGAATAGCAATATTCACATTGGTTAACAAAAATAATCTGTTGTGGTACACTAATTTTAAATTCAATTTAATTTATAAGACAGTGGGTATTGTTAAATGCATCACTTTACTTCTTGTGAGCACGGTTCATAACCAAAATAACCTAGTCACTTATAAAGAAGTTTAGTTAATATTTTAACATAGTCTGACGATTGCCTTCGATTTCTAGTCTGTTTTGTCTGTGGGTTAAGTTTTGGATTATTTGATGTGCATCAGCTACGCTTTGCTCTTCCTTGATGGCAGCAAGTAGACATTGGGAAATGAATGCAAGGTTAGTTTTATGAAAACCTTATAAATTAACTATCTTTTAGTATCGATAATATCACGCTATAAACTTAGATCTTTTATAATATGTATTAACTGGATAAATTTGATGTGAGCTTCGGGTGAAGAAATTTCCTGTAAAAAGGTATGAGAAGTTTAAACAACAATATTATTAAATGTAGGAAGAATTGGGCTCTATTACTCTTATATTTTGAAATGTAATTACAAAACGGAACTGCTAATAGTATTTGAGGTGGTAAATCCATTTTGATTAATTAAGAAATTACTGTGAAATAACTTGTTTTCCAGAAACTTTGCTTCATTTATTGTAACTTTTTTTAGTATGTATGCTTTGTATAAATAGTTAGAATCATAAGAAGGTTCTATTTTGATCTAAATTACAAAATTTATATTATGTTCAGAATTACTATTTTAGCCCAATTACGGAAAGAAAAAACTATAGTTGTTCAGCAGTGCTACATGTACGCTCAGCACATAGTACATAGTTATTATGTACGCTCAGTACACTGAATAATGACCACTCGATCTGTAATAGACTACGCTGCATAGCTTGCAGTATAAAAAGCTGAACAGCTTTGTACCCTAGAGCAGTGATAATTTGCAACTGGATGCACAAGTCAAAGTGATAATGTAGCAGTTATGTCGGTATACAAAAAATGGTGTTGAATGGCTCAAACACCTCCTTCCAACAGAAATGTGAAAGATTATGAAAGGTGGATGTTTATGGTGAATGAATGAAGGGTGTAGTGTGTAGTATAGGCTAAACAGCAGGTTACTGTGCAACAGTTGAAATTGCACTGCAATATACAATATCGCAAATGATGCACTGCACATTCAAGAAGCACCCTAAGAGACATCCTCTCCTCACTGCTGATCATTGTCATTGGCAAATGCTGTGGTGTCCAACCAGCATGTTGTTGACAATGAAGAACTGGAAACAAGTGTGCTAGTTGGATGAGTCCAAATACATGATCCAACAAGCTGATAGATAGATGCCTTCGTGTGTGGTGCAAGCAACACGAGTCCATGGGCCCACTGTACATGGTGTCCACTATCCAGGCAGGTGGCAGTGGTTGCTTAATACAGGACATATTTTGCTGGCAAGAACTAGAAGCCCCTTGTGCATATGAATCAATGTTTGACTGGTAAGTCTACTGGCAGCTCTTATGAGACCACATGTACCCTGCCATGTTGCATTTTTTGCTGGATAGTAATGGTATTTTCCAAGACAATAATGCACCATGTTATTGGGCCAGTACTGTGTATGAGCAGTTTGTGGAACAGAGAGAAGATACCACACATCTTGATTGGCCTCCAAGTTTGCCTGATCTCAATCCAGTTAACATTTGTGGAATGGGAAGTAAGAGGATATGGACAGGCAACTGTTGTGAATTCTAAAACTGTGGAAAGACTTGCAGGCAGCATGGCTGCAGATCCCTGCAAATGGTGGCCCAACAGGGCGTTAGGTAGGTGGTCATAATTCAGTGATCGCTGATTGTATTAATGCACCCGCTGTTTTAGGGTGTAAGGTAGCATTGGTTTAGCCTGTGCTGACTTTCAATTTCTTAGAAATATGTTAAAGGATATATTAATCAGACTGGAGAGCATACAATTTTAGCAATATTTATATATTTTAATGTTTTCTGTAATCAAAGCAAATTTCATAAATAAAATCAACCAAACTGCATGGTTAATGCTATAAAGTTATGAAGGCATACCTGACAGTTGCTTACATGCTGTAATAGGCATGAAATAATATGAAGATTAAAGTGCAGCTACACTGAATGTAGAACAAAAGATGCACATCTAATTCATTTCTTCTTGAGTAAATGTTCCAGTTGAATTTAGATGAGAAAATTTTGGAAACTTCTGGTGGCTACTATTTAGAAATTTAATGCTACAGCTATTTTCTCTTCAAATGTTATTAAATGTCACAATAAACAGTGGATTCATGGCACTATTTTGACAATGGTTAAAAAAAATATACATTTGTCACTAATGGATTAATCAAGTGTGGAAGCTATCACATTTCAAATGTTTTGGTGCATACAAGTTGCATCTGAATGCAACTAATATAAACAAGTGAGAGGATGCCAGATATATCTTTGTTCTATCTGTGAAAATTTATGTAAATATTTTAACATTAGCAAGCAGCGAATGTATTCATGTTAAATTTATTATTATTTTCTTTATTATTATTTTTTTTTTTTGTAATCAATACCCTTCATAAAGTTCATTGACAATACAACACATATACACAACAGTGTTTCTTACATGATCTGTAAAAAGATTTCAGATAATATATTTATATATATATATATTTACTGTAATCTGTACATTGTTCTGTACAAATCTGGAACCATACTGAGCATCATAAAAGAATGTCTCTACAGTGTCATGATATATTTAACATTCCATATTTTAATTTCAAATATTCATTTATGTGTATATATATATATATATATGTTTATTTATATATACTAAGTAGTTATACATATTTGGACATATTTAAGAAATACGTCATTATAAAATGTATTAACATTAATCTCCTATTTCTCTCCTTAACACCAAAGTATATACAAAATAAATAACAGTTCTCAAATAGCTTGTATCTGTTAAATACATTTTGCTTTTTACACAAGAACACAAGTCAATCCTTGAGTGTGTTGAGCTTCCTCTTATAACAATCACTGGGAAATAACATAACCACTATAATTTCCCTACCCCCCCACGCCAACTTAATTTATTTTACATCATTAATATACCTCGGCAACTCAGGACACGGACAATTTCATATATTTAATATTCTGAAATGTTCTTTGCACTTTAAATATATCTCTAAAAATGTCATCAGTTTGTAAATCTTCTTTCAGAATCCAATTTTAAATTCTGCTGTGCATGAAAATGGGCTTGCTTATAGAAGTATAATGCTCTAACATATCACATACTGGCCTTCCTTAACGTACAAACTGATATGTTTGGACTAAAGCAAACCTTTACAAAATTCACTGGTATGCTGCACCTGTGAAAGCAGGATGTCAAAGAAATTATATTACTAAGGCTTAGATACAGCTTTTTCAAATTTATTTTATAACAATATAACAACTTTATAATGTTATAAGTATTTCATAACAATTTAATTTTGAATATATTTTTATCATTTTTAAAATAAATTATATAACAACACCTTTACACGAGAAATGTTTTCTGAAGTGAAATTTAAAGATAAATTTCAAGACATGGTTTAACCAGAGAGACCACAACTAGATTGCTGTGGTCTGTCAAACTTCTTTTAATATTCTCACATAATGTGGTGCCAGTTAGAATTGCAGGCTATATCTCTTTATCAAATATAATACTGAATTATAATTTCTGTGACATCCTATATAAACATCCAGTATTTACAATAAGTCACATGTAAAAAATGTGCAAATTTCATGCTGGAAAAGCCAAGAGTCTTCCTCTTAACTGCAAACAATCAAAATTCAACATTTTGTACAAATTTCGAGGAATGAAAACTATCACACTAAGGCTTCCATCACATGATACAACTGCACAAGGACTTGAATGTGTATTGGTAAGCAAGAGCGCCTGTCATGGGAACTAGGATCAAGTGCCAACCAGGACAATGCATTATAACCTTCCAAGACACACCTAAAGAAAGAAAAAGTTATTAAAATATATGAGTACACAATTTTTTTTTAAATGCATAGTTACAAAATTTTTTTTCAGTGAAAAGATGTTTTTGTAATTCTGAACATTTTAAAGGACAAAAAATAAAATTAAAATATTAATAATGGTATCCGGAAAGTTCACTGCCCTCAATTCATCTTGGCCACAATTCACTGCCGGGAAAATTCATCGTCAGGGTTTAATTAAATACTTTATTATTATAATAACTTCTGTAGTACGATAAAAATAAAAATATTATTAGTACAAAGAAAATAGTCAAAATAGAACAATGAAATAAAAATTTAGCATTTAGTTATCACTAATACTATATAATATATAAATTTTCTGTTTATATTCCAGGACAACCAAATGGTCAGAGGAGTTCACAAGATAGACAAAATACAAGAAACAGCACCATATTTAGCAGTCACGGGCTCGAACCCCGGCCATTCAAGGCATGTGTACTTATGCACCCGTGAACTTGACCACTCAGCTATGGCGGCCGATATATAGAGTAAACATAATATTAAGTAGTAAATAGACAAAATTTAATAAGAATTGTTATGAGCTATGCCTCTAATAAAATCTAATATATTATTCGGATCATATTCATTGACAAGTTTTCTCACACACACACACTGCACTGTCACGATATTTTTTCTTTGGCATATGTGATTTATGTCCACTCACATATTGTTCGAACCGCACTTCGTTTAGGTTGTCTTTGTTCTTTTTTTAAACAGTTTATAATTTTCCATGTTTGTTTTTGGCAAACCTTCCAAAACAGTTTCAAATAAATTCCACATTTCAAATGTGGAAGCAGTTGTTGCTGACTTCTTTGTGGACGTCCAATCCATGTATCTTCAAAGTAGTCAAGAACTTCTTGAGCTTCTGGAGGAAAAATCCCATTTTCACATAAAAACTCTGCTGCTACATCTACCACTGCAATTGCTGGCGCAAAATCTATTGCAGATAACATACGCAGCTTTAATGCAAAATTTGCATCAGTTTCATATCATTGCTTCGGTCCATTTCTACAAAAAATACACTTGAGTGAAATGGAAGAAACAACCTCGGTGTTTTGTGTTTGGAAATTTCTTCTTACACGCACTAATCATAGGCTTCTCAAAATCGGTGATTATCGATAATGGTGAAAGAGATGGCCCAAAATTTTTTACCTGTAGTAGAAGAGTTATGTAGGTACATTCTGACTTGTCAGGTAACAGTGCATACACTAACGGCAAGGATACATTCTGTTTCAAACCATGTATTGTGTATAACTGATGGAATAGCAGCGGAACAGTTTTAAAAGTTCCATCAGTGTACCAGTGGTCACTTTGTTCCAATAAATGGAGGTTGCCTTGTGTTGAAAAAATCAATACCCGCTTCTCTTTTGGACCGGAATCAAAAAGTAAAAACTGTTTTCCATTGCACGTTTTGGTATATTCTTCAGGAAACTGAATATCACTACGGTGAGTCAGAAGAGCTGGACCAGAGATATATTGATTTCTAATATTTCTTATTGTTCTTTTAATACTGTCTACACGTGGAAGTTTAGGTGCTGCCACTAGACTGCATTCACTAGTAGCACTTGTACGAATGATATTATAAACTTTCACTGCTTCTACTTCTGCTATGTCACCACAATGATTGTGTTCTTTCTTCCATGTTCTAACAATTTTGTCATTAACTGTACTGACTTGCACTTGACATTTTGTTTTTTGATACTTTTCACATTTCCAATGAGTCTTTTCTTGAATCTGCTTGTCTTTAAAGAAGCAGTAACCGTCAATTATCAACTTCCTCTTTCTTTTTTCTGTCTGAATAAACTGGAGACACATTTTGGATTGCTAAAAAAGTAGGGACAGGAGCAAAATTAAGAAATGTTGTATTTATATGTCCTCTTAGGTATACTACTACTTAGTTTGCAAGTGACAGAAAAAAATTTTTTTTTTTTTTTTTATAAAATAAATATATAAAATTGGTAAATAAACCCTGATGATGAATTTTCCCGGGGTTGAATTGTGGGCAATGAACTTTCCGTGGTGAATGTTCCTAGATTCATTAACAATAGCTCTTTATTGCACTAGTTATATATACAGTCATACTATATACAATGGACTGGAGATGAAAACATATCTGGATAAAGGAAATATACACTCACTGATCACTGAATTGTGACCACCTACCTAATACTGTGTTGGCCACTGTTCCTAGGAACTGACTCTGCTAGATATCTGTACAGATCTGTAGTCATGCTGCCTGCAAGTCTTCCCAAAGTGTTGGAATAGACAATGGTTGCGTGTCCATACCCTCATACTTCCCATTCCAAAACATTCCACAGGATTGGGATCAGGCAAACTTGGAGGCCAATCAAGATGCATAGTATCTTCACTGTTCCTTGAACCACTCGTGCACGGTGCAGGCCCATTAACATTGCACTGTCCACCCATGTCAACTGGATACACTTCCTTAGATTTTATGTTTCTTAACTAACAGCATAACTCCTCCTCCCTTACTATCCTGTGTGTCCTTTCTGTACACATTGTACTCCCCAAATTCCAATTCTGCACTGCTTATATCTGTGTGATACCATGTCTCTCATATCCCAACAATATCTGCCTTTGATGCCTTGATCAGTGCTTCAAATTCATCAATTTTATTTACTATACTTCTAGTATTAGTGTACATGCAAGTATACATGTACTTGTTTTTACTCTTAGTTACCCTAGCACAGCCCATGTATTTACTTGTTCCATGATTCCCAGCAGCTCTTGAAATCCCCAGCAACTTGCTCTCTAGGCTGTTGCTCATTACAATAGAAGCAGTGCAAGAATCACTTTCGCTTCTGCCTATAGCTACGGTTAATTTTTTAGTCTGTGAATCCTCCCCCCCCAAAACCAGCAGTTGCCTCGATAATATCAGCAAATTTTCTTGCACCCTTTCTATTTAAGTGTATCCCTTCCCTGTAGAAGCAGTCTCTCCTGTTAGAAAGCACAGACCACGCTGAAAAAAATTATACCCCGTGAGCCTTGCACAATCTCTTCAGGGCCAAATTGATTGACAAGACTCTCATCATATATACTTCCTCCTATCGTGTCTGGGCAGAATTGCAGACACTTTCAAATTTAACCCTAACTCGCGACTTATTTTCAGCACTGACCTGTACTTGTTACTCTTACGGTCATTAGTGACAATGTGTATAACAATATCACCTTTTGTGCCCTTAAAAGATGATATCTGGTCTACAACGTCATCAACTTTTGCCCCTGGTAGACATACCCTGGTTCTGTTTCATCTATCTTTTTTGCATACTATATTCCCCATCTCCCTGACAATAACTAGTTTCTGTGGGACCAGCGACATCAGGCAACACAGCAGCCCAAGACTCTGTGTTGCCTGATGCACAGAAGTGAGTTCTGGCATTGAGTTGGGCAGCTGAGAGCTTGACAGGCCCCTCATATTAATTTCTAATTTCTTTGAGGGCATTTACCCTACACCTCAAACTCTCGTAGACGCCCATCAGAATGCTGAGTTGGTGCCTAATTTCTTCACAGTCTCTGCACCTAGCACACACAAAGACATCCTCCTTGGCTAGATCATGTCCTGTTCTAGACAGGTCTGCAAACATTTCATATTTTGAGCATTGTTTTAGACTGTGATGCACGGGAGAATTGCCCCCTTCGGTTCTCCTGCGAGCCACAGCACTCTGGCTATTCTGTGGACGCTGCTTTGCTGCTCTAGTCTGGGTCATGATTCCATTTAAGTATAATTTAATTAACAATGAAATTTAATAAGATTAATAAATTTTATTGATAATACTATACTACTCTAACAGATTTCTAATACACTGCTATGTATTTCACTATCTAGTTTTACGTTAAACCTTACGGCATTCTGTATTGTATCACAATGGTGGCAAGTTACGAATGTAAAATCTATGGACACTTAAGTATTAACTTTCAAAATCGCTAACTAAATTCAACTATTAAATAAACTAAGGAGTTTGTCTAGAACTATAAAGCTACTTATAGAAAATAATTTAGTATAACAATTAAGTCAATAAAACGACTAAATATAAATGAAAACCTAGCATTCGCCGGAGCTGTAAAAATCTTGACCAACGTGGTAGTAACCTTGCACCCAAATTAGGAACTGACTGAGCTTTTCTCTAACAGTGGCTTCCAATGATCATATGTTAGTAGCGTTTGATATAATGCCAATGCTATTCCTTTGTCTGGTGTAGAAGCCACACCTGCCTGGTCAGCTCCAGTATACTTAAATTTTAAAGTTTTGTGATAACAAGGTCTGTCAAAAGTGTCAAAATGAAATAATAAGTTACTTTTCTTTTTTTTTTTTTTTTTTTTTAGTACACATTATCTAAGAATAACAAAAAATAATAATAACAAAAATAAATGAAATAATAAAATAAAAAGAAGGAATCAAATTTTATTTCCACAGTTTTGTCTTATATGCATTCTTAACTATATCACACACAGTATCAAAGGTAACAACTGTTTTGTTATTAATGTTATTTCAGGCCAATGCACTCTCTATGTTCAGCAGCACTATTTTCAAAAGGCATGTGTGCTTTATCACTTTCATCACTTGTAATGAAAACTTTGTTTTGCTTGGTGCTCAACAGCTCTTCTGGTATTAGCATTGCTGAGGTAGCAACTTCATTCACTTTAACAAAATATTCAAATTACTCAAAATCCATATAGAAGAAGAGCCAGTGGAAGTAGTAACTAAATTTAACAAGTTTTAATATGACAAGTAGCTTTCGGAGTAATGAACTCCTTCAGCAAGTACATACAGAAATGTAAACATGATATAAATCATTAGAAATGGAATAAATCATACTAAATATGCTGTACATGATCAGATGACTGGGAGAGCGCCTACATGGGCGTGATCAGTCATTCACTAGGTCAGATCAGGCAGTAGTTGTTGGTGAGCGGCGTGCATATGGAATTGCTGCCAGCATTTGTATGTGCTCTCCCAGTCATCTGATCATGTACAGCATATTTAGTATGATTTATTCCATTTCTAACGATTTATATCATGTTTTCATTTCTGTATGTACTTGCTGAAGGAGTTCGTTACTCCGAAAGCTACTTGTCATATTAAAACTTATTAAAATTAGTTACTGCTTCCACTGGCTCTGCCGTATTCCCTTCTCCTTCTAAACCATGGAAACCAGTGCCACAGGCCCATTCTCTTTAAAAATCCATATACTCCTTCAAATTCTCCCATTCCCAACATTGCTATCACACTCGTTCTGATGGACCATGTTTTTCAATAATATTCTCTCCAAAGCCACTCTTTCTGAAGCAGGTGATTATTACAACTGACAGTTTACAGTCCTAAGCAATAACAAGATTACAGATAGCATTCAAGACATTCCACTTTGGCTGAAAATTGTGTTCCCTTCTTCTATGTTATTGTTGAATAACATAGAAGAAGGGAATTGTGTTCCCTTCTTCTATGTTATTCAAGAAGCATGTGCTACGTACTCCCACTCCTGCCCACCTGGCTCTATGTTACGGATCAAGTTCCTTAGGTGGTTTCTATACGCTCTCTTGAAGTTATAATACCTTGATCCAGTAGCTGCATGAAATCGGTATTGGGACACAAAAACAACAGCTGTATACAGTCGATTCCGGTTATTTGGGACACATCGGGACTAGTGCATTTTGGCCCGATTAAGCGGCTGCCCCAATTATCCAAAGTTTCACGTAAATAGTTAAAAATACAATGTACTCTCCCTTTACAATTAGTTCATTGTACAATCAAATCATGTTACGACGAACTCACCATAGTAAAGTACCGTTGACTATACGATGTGCAGTAAGTGTCGGTCATTGTGATCACGTTTGTGAATTGAATTTTAATTCTATTAAATAGCGAGTCTAATTAGCAAAAATAGGAGGAATATTATCCACAGGCTATAAAAGTAAAGATATATTAAGCACAAATTTACCCTTTATTACCTTACCAATTAAAAAATTAAATGATATGTGAAATTCGGAAGAATATACGTGATAATCGGAATAATTAATATGTACTATAATATGTACATACTAACTAAATTAGTTGACATTTCTCTTCACTGACATTTGTGGGTGGGGGTAAAATTTAAAACAGTAAAAAGATAAGCAATCAATAACAAAAAACACGGCACACACACACAAATTGCAAGTAACACAATACGCGAAAGTGGGAATGGAGTAATGAGTTACAAAGCTTTAAAAATAGGAATGAAGAGAAGATTCTCAAAATTATTTTTTTTTTATATGATTGAAGATTCCATGGAAGTGTAAACACATTTTACCATAATAACCCACAGAATTCCAGCGGTCAGTATTATTGCAAATTCAATAAGATCGAGTTTACTATCCATTTATGATAGATTGCACTAACAGAAAAGACCAATAAACAGGTGACTGCTAATTGTTTTTATTGTTTTATGGTTGTGACCTCCAGAAATCCGACCGAACTATGTGGTACGGTCGGAGACAATCGTAGGGTAATCTCCAGTGCTGCGGTCTCCTGCCCCGATTAAACGGCATTTTGTCCCAATTAAGCGAAGTAAACCCTGGCTATTTTCTTGATTGGGTTCTGGTTTTTAAGGTTTGTCCCAAATAAATGGCTGCCCCAATTAACCGGTGGCCCAAATAACCGGAATCCACTGCATTTGCCAACTTAACGAGCCCCAGCAGAATGTGCTGTGCAACAATCCAGAATCATCAAAATGTTCCTTTTTTCTGAAGCCGTTCTGCTGTCCACTTTCGATAGCCAAGAATTAAAGATTTTGACCATGAGCCAAGCACTTCTATTGTCCTCACAATCATAAGCAGGCATAGTTTTGTACTGCCACCTGCACTGCAGAATAACAGAACAGTGATTATTTGTTTGCTTAATTTTCCACCATCACACAATTCAGCATGTAGATGGGCTGACAGAGGAATGGGACAAATTCATGATGAACAACACCACAACGATTAAAGAAGAAAAGTATGGATTTGCTCTTTGATCGAGACATTCTTGCTTTCTTTAAATGGGGAGAAGAGGGAGTTAGCTACTGCATGATGTGTGGTTTTTAGATTCTACTCAAAGACCCAGGATTCATCTTTTATCACCGAATCCAAAAAGTCAGGAGTTTCACAATTTTTTCCCCCAAATTTGCACTGTAAACTTTCACACATTTCTTCTTCTGATTGTCAGTCAGGATGTGTGGAACCATTTGTGCACATAGATTTCTCATGTCCATCTGCTCTGTCAAAGGTGTTCTTATTGTTTCTTTTTCAATGTGTAACTGCTCTGCAATTAGTTGAATGCTCATCCGATGGTCTTGGTGCACTATTTTTTGAATTTCTTCAACATTATCATCTGTCGCTGAAGTTGGTGGTCTTCCTGTCTTCACGAGTATCTTCTCATCCCTCTCTGAATCATTTGTGCCATTTGTACACATGTGGCTGACTCATGGTTTCATCACCATACACTTTCTGTAACATCTCTAATGTTTTGGCACCATTTTTACCAAGTTTTAATTAATAATAATTCTTTGCTCTAAATTACAACTACTGATTTTTCCACTGAAGGGTTAAAACACCAATTCATTTAAAGAGACACAGTTCAATCCAACCTTAATGAAACAAAAACTAATCTGTACAGGAAAAAACAAGCTACAGCACAATATGAATGTAGTTGACATGTACAGTAGTAAGGTGTTGGTAAGCAACGATTCTTGTTTCATTTTAGCTGCACCTTGTATATACATTGTACACACCATAGTTAAATTCATCATCCCCCATTTCTGAGTGACATCATGTTTCTATTAGGCCTAGTATGTAAGGCATTAGTTGCCCTAACCATTTGAATTCACTCAATTTATTGTCATTGTGCCTGACATTACTGCATACACAGTTAAGGCTAAGTATTCTTCTACAGTTTACCTCCCTGACACACCCTTTGAAGTTATTTAGGTTTGTTTTCCTAGCATGAGCTTCCCATTTTTTAAACATTGCTATCGTCGGGACCTCTTGCCAATATTGGCTATTGCACCAACAAATAAGAATCCTTGAGATGTGTGCAAGCATTACTTTTACCCATATCATCAGATAAATATGTCTATATTACCCCAGACCCCCTCCACTTAGCAGTTTCTCTGAACCATTAAAATATCACCAATGATACTGGCAAAAAACCCTTGCGGCACCATCTTTGTTCAAATGAATCTCATCTCTAAAAATAGATTCTTTCTACCTAGAAGTGTGAGCAATGTTGATAAAAATTTCCCACCAAAAGCCTAGCAGATTCCTTCAAGTTCAGAGTTAATGCACAAGGCTTTTAGCATGTAGTCCCGCCTATCCTGCCTCGGCAGAATTGCAGACTATATTTTTGCAACAACTTATCAGATTGTGTTAGCTTAATTTCATTAATCTCCACATGAATTACAATGCCCTCTTTACCACTTTTAAATATGATAATCTTGATGGTGGTAGCATCATCAATTGTTGCTCCTGGCAAACACACACTAATTTCAGTTGACCTATCCTTATTACCAAAAATGTTATTACCCATTCCCCCAACAATAAAATGCACTTGACTATTCTGTTCTGGGACCTGAATTGGGGGTGCATTACTTGGCAGGTACTTGAGTCCCTGACAACCTCCCAGTTTTATTATTCTCTAGAGGAAGCACTTGTTTCTTCAGACTCAAATTCATCTAAAGCACAACGTTTTAATTTGTGATTAAAATTTTGTGCATTATACTGAGTGCAAAGAAAATAATCATAAGTTAAGCTTGGTTTGTTTACTAGATCAACCGTAGAATATAAGACACAGACTATTCAAGCTCTATTGGAGGCCATTCCTGTCTGATTCAATTGTGGAAGCTAAAAGTAAACAAGACACCTTGGGCAAATGGGATTTATCCAATTATATTAAGAGAGGCAGCAAAAGAGGTAAACAAACCTTTAGCCACCTTGGATATGGTCAAGGCTCTATGGATTGAAGATGTGCAAATATCTCTCAAATTCACAAAGGGAAGGAACGTGTGAAGTGAGTAACAGGCTGTAAGCTTTAACTCTGTTCCCAGTGAAAATAATGCAGTCACTGGTTAAAGAAGTTTTTTTTTTTTTTTTTTTTTGATTTGGTAGTTGTTGGCGCATCGGCTTCTGTGGCCATATTGCACCTCCCAAGGTTTTTGCAGTACTTTGATCCAAGCCCGAGGCGGGAATCGAACCCGCGACCTTTGGGTTGCCGGGCAGGTACTTTACCCACTCGGCTAGCCCGGTCGGCGGTTAAAGAAGTAATGCCAACCATCTAAGCAGGAATGTAGTTATACAACAATCACAGCATGGATTGTTAAGGGGACAACCTTGTCTGACTGATCTGAATTTATATTATGATGCAGTACCAAAGGAACTGGATGAAAAAATAATTTTCACATTGTATACTTAGGTTTCAGAGAAGTTTTTGATACTGTACCTCATGAAAGGGTACTGTACAAAATGGAGTAGTGCAGGTTTAGGGGCAAGTTTCCTATGGATAAAGAGATGGATGAGTGTTGTTGTTGGTATTGGTTTAACGACATAAGGGCTACTGAGGCTAAACTGTGTCTGTTCATAATTTATTTACAGGCAGCTTATCGTTAATGATGTTAAATTATATTCTCCTGCAGGCCAATATGTTTTAAATACATCGAAAGTTATTATATATTTGCTCCATTTCCTATGAAGTGAGATGTTCAATGTGGAGAATGTATGAAAAGTGTTTGACCAGATGGTTGAATGTAAGGGACAATCAATAAGCAAATGATGTACCGTAAGTTGTCTGTGACAGGATGAGCACTGAAGTGGTTTTCTCCCAATAGTAGGAAGAGATGACTATGATCAGTGTGTCCAATCCTGAGTCTTGCCAATACCACTTCTTCTGTTTCATTTGGAAGCCAGAGAACCACAGCTTTGGATCTTATTTTATCTGTAAAGTTTATTGTTGGTGTTACTTTTCCAGATCTGTGACCATTTATCATAGCACACTTTTTGTACGAGAGAATTGTAATCACTCTAAGGAACTTGAGGATTTGAGAGAGAGAGTGGGTTGAGGATGTTTAGCAGCAAAGTCAGCACTTTTATATCCCGGAATGCCAGAATGGCCAGGGATCCAGCAAAAACTGATTGGACATTCTACAGGAGAACAACTGGGAATGAATATATTTCAATGTAAGATGAAAAGAGAAGAAATTCTTCCTTATGGCACTGAGGGAGTTGGTGTAAATTATGGCAGGTGAGATGGAAAGCTCAATAATCTTACTAAGTGTTAACTTGATGACGCATAATTCAGCAGTGAAGACACTGAAGACTAATGGTAGTGAGGCTGTAACCATAAGTGAAGGAAAGACTGCCACAGCACCTACCATATTGGCAGTTTTCGATCCATCAGTATAGATTTTACAAGCATGGGAGTTCAGAGTAGTATGAGCTGAGTACAACTGCCTGATATTGCAGGGAAGTATGACATTCTTACCCCAGTAGAGAAAATGTATATCGTGAGAGGCAGATACATAATTCCAAGGAGGAACAGGCACAGGTGTGTCTTGAAAAATATCATTTAAATTGACATTCCAACTCCAGACAAGTTCTTTGGTTATGAGTGAGGCAGGTCAATTTTCATTAGGCTTACACTCATAGAAGGAATCCCACTGAGTATTATAAAGATACTCCCAAGTGGGGTGCAACAGAAGACTCTGGATCTTAGTAGCACAGTGGGGCAGTAATGTTTTTCTACGAAGGTGTAATGGGGGATCATGCACTCCAATATAGACTATGGATTGGAGAAGTCCTGAAGGCTCCCAGCGCAGGCCTCAGAACACTGTGTTGGATGACATTTAGCCGTTGTACAGTAGTGGTCCTGGCAGAGTCATATATACCGGACACACCTATAATCTAGGTGTGAATGGATTAAAGGTCAATAAAGATGCAATAAAGTATACTGATCAGCTCCCCATGACATGGACGAGATCGATCAAAGTATATTCAAATGCTTTAAGCAAGTAGTTCTTAGTAATGTGAGCTTGGAAATTCAGTTTGCTGTCTAATATCAGTTCAAGAAATCTAATGGTATTAACATGTGGAATGGGAGTATTGTTTATTTGTAGTTCAGGATTGGGATATAGAACCTGTCACTTGCAAAAGTGAGCGGCAGGGCATTTCTTTTCTGATAGTAGGTAACTGTTCCGCGAAATCCAGGATTATATTTTGGTTATGGCAAGTTGGAGCTGCCATTCAATGGTAAGGTCACCTGCATACATATAAGTTTCAACAGTTTTAGGGATACCTTGTATCATGCTACTAATTTGGAATGCAAATAGTATTTTTTTTTTTTTTTTTTTTTTGGTTTGGTAGTTGTTGGCGCATCGGCTTCTGTGGCCATAGTGCACCTCCCAAGGTTTTTGCAGTACTTTGATCCAAGCCCGAGGCGGGAATCGAACCCGCGACCTTTGGGTTGCCAGGCAGGCACTTTACCCACCTGGCTAGCCCGGTCGGCGCAAATAGTATTGAACTACATATTGATCCCTGTGGAACTCCTTTCTGAATGTGAAATGCAGATAGTATGTTTTTATATCTGACCTGAAAAGAATGCTATTGCAGGAAATTCTGAATTATTTCTGGAAAATGGCCCTAAGCTGCAGATGGTAAAGGTCCATAATAATACCATGATGCCATGTAGTGTCAAATGCCTTTTCAAGGTTGACCATGACTAGATGTTGTTTCATGACGAAGGCATTGTGGATATGAGCTTCAGCTCTGATAAGCACATCTAGGGTTATCTATTCTTTTGAAATCCATATGTTGATTTGGTAGGAGATTATGTGACCCCAGGATCCAAGTGAGCTGTGAATGAACCATCCTTTTGAAAATTTTGCCCATGCAGCTCGTAAGAGATATTGGCCTGAAAATTTCAACAGAGGAAGGATCTTCTCCTGGTTTTGGTAAGGTGATAATGAAAGAATAGTGCCAGAAAGGATAAGCATTTTAGAGACGATCGAATTAAAAAAATTAACAGGGTACTCAAGTCCTCTTCAAGTAAATGCTTTAGCATAACGTAATGAACTCCACCTGGGCCTGCGGCACTACTTGGAAGATCTGTTTAATGATACTTGAAGTTCTAAAAGTTGAAGTTGTTGTAAAGGATTGGTTGTACAGAAATGAGCGGTGCATGAAGAAGTGGATTTTACACCGTTCTACACCTGTTTTGATGTGCTGGAAGGTGGATGCATAGGAGGCAGAAGCAGAGATTGTAGAAGCAAATGATTCTGCTAGTGCGTTAGCAACTTCTTCAGTAGACAGGTCTTTCCCTTTCCAATGAAGTATTGGAGAGGGCAGTCAAATACATTTTCCATTTAGCACCTGTATTCTTTTCCAGATGAGCTGGCAAAAGCAATCCATGAATCCTGTTTTGCTTTCCGCCTAACTTAGCATTAGCATTTAGCATTAGTAGAGGCATTTGATGCAAGAAAGCAAGCTTATGCAGCATCAGCCAAAAAAAAAAAAAAAAAAACCCACTTCCACTTCACCCCTCTGTTCGTTCAAAATACCTGTCCAGCTGAGCCTTAAACTTATTTAGGCTATCAACCTCCACCACAAGGGATGGAAGTCTGTTCCACCAACCAACCACCCGCTGGCTAAAGGCAAATTTCCGCACGTCTATCCTACATCTGTCTTTCCTCAATTTGAATTTATGCCCTCTCAGGTGATTTTTCTGAGCTAGAGGAAGAATCCCATCAGCATTGAGCATGCTTAAACCATTCAAGGCTTTATACACCTCTATCAGATCACCTCGCTGGTGCCTAGTCTCCAGACACTATAATTTGCAAAACTTAAGCCTTTTTTTGTAAGAGCACCCCTTTGTTCCATTCACTCATCTTGTTGCCCTTCTCTGTACTCGTTCCAGCAGCTCTACATCCTTCTTGAAATGAGGCCTCCAGACCTGTATACAGTACTCTAGGTGTGGCCTGACCATCGCCTTATACAATGGAATAATCACCTCCTTATCCCTGCTGGAAAAATTCCTGTATATCATTGACAATACTCCATGAGCTACTCTTGCAGCCCGTCTGCACTGCTCAGAGAACTTCATATCTGCCTGCACAACCACCCCCAAGTCCCTTTCATTCTCTACCACTGTCAGTGTAGTACCACAGAGTTGATACGTTGCTCTGGGGTTGCTGTTTCCCATGTGTAGTACTTTACATTTGTCAATGTTAAACTTCATTTGCCACCTCTCAGCCCATCTGCTCAACCTTTCCAGATCCTGTTGCAGCAGCATAGTGTCAGTAGTGTCCTTGACAACCCTGCCAACCTTTGTATCGTCTGCAAACTTGGACATTAAGCCCGATATACCATCATCAATATCATTTATAAATACAGAAAACAATAATGGACCCAACACTGAGCCCTGAGGGACTCCACTAATAACATCAGTCCACGATGAGCAGTGTCCATTGATTACCACTCTCTGTCTTCTCCCCCTCAACCACCCCTTTATCCATAGCAGCAATTTGCCTCCAATGTCACACTGCTCCAATTTGTGTAGCAGTCTTCCATGTGCAACAGTATCAAAAGCCTTTCTAAGATCCAAGTATATAATATCAAAGTTATTCCCTGCATCCAGTTCTTTTGTGACTGCATCATAGTATCCAATCAAGTTGGTCAGGCAAGACCTCCCCTTAACAAAACCATGCTGTGTCTGAGCTATAACTGAAGTCTTGTCTAAATGAACCTGCAGTGCTTCTTTAACCAGTGCCTCCATTAATTTTCCTGGAACAGAAGTTAAGCTCACAGGTCTATAATTACTTGTGTCAGCCTTTGATCCTCCTTTGTGAATTGGGGTCACATTTGCACATTAGCAGTCTATGGGTACCTCCCCTGAGTCCAAGGAAGCTCTCATAATTATGGCTAAGGGTTTGCTTACTTCCTTTGCTGCCTCCTTTAATATAACTGGATAGATCCCATCCACCCCGGGTGCCTTTCTTGTGTTTATCTTCAACAGTTTCTCCTCCACTTTACTCCCAGTTATTTCAAGATTCTGTAGCTTACTGCTAGAGTTGAATACACCTCTGGCATTCCCCTCGCTGAATAACTCCTCATGTGTGAATGTCGATGCAAAATATTCATTTAGTTTGTTAGCTACCTGAGCAGGATCATCAACACTTGACCCATCAATATCAAGTGGACCAATCTGATTCATCCCCTTCCTTCTATAGTTTACATAAGTAAAGAACTCTTTGCATTCCTTGCCAAGGATTTCTCGTAATCTGCCTTCGCCTGCCTAACCTCCTTTGTAACTTGGTTGCATATCAACTTGTATCTATCATAGGCTTCTGTGTCATGTGTTAATTTGTATGTATCCCATGCATTTTTCTTCTCTGCCATATGCCTCATTAGTTCATCTGACATCCATTTTGGCCTAAACCTTGAACAATATTTCTTAGTTGGTATGTAAAGCCTAGTAGCTTCCAAGATAAGTTCTTTGAATGCTTCCCATTTTGAATTTGCTGTTGGTAACATCATCAGTTGGTCCCACTGTATAGAATTTAAATACTGTCTCAGTCCATCGTAGTCGCCTTTATGGAAGCAATAACCCTTCCCTTTACCCCTAATGGTAGTTACCTCTTTGAGTAAATCCCACTTCAGCACATTGTTATCACTGCCACCTAGTGGTTCATTTATCTGCAGATTCTTAATGCATGAAGAATCACTGCTGATAATCAAATCAAGAGTATTACTCCCTCTAGTTACCTCCCGAACATGCTGATGTAGAAAACAATCATCCAATAAATCCACAAAAGTCCTGCTAGTGTGTGAGTAACCAGCCCCCAAATTCCAATCAATATCTGGGAAATTAAAATCTCCCATTATAAGACACTCTGATTTACTGGCCCACTCTATTTCCCTGTACAGTTCCTTATTATACTCATCAGAGTCATTTGGCCTATAGCACACTCCTACTCTCAATTTTGATCTCCCAATGTTTATGTCACACCAAACTGACTCCACACTGCACTGTCCAGCGATGTCGACTGGCTTCTCTTCCTTGGTTTTTATGTGTTTCTTAACTAATAGCATAACCCTTCCTCCCTTCCTATCCTGTCTATCCTTTCTGTAGACGTTGTACTCCCCAAATTGCAGTTCTGCGTCCCTTATATCTGTGTGACACCACGTCTCTGATATCCCAACAATATCTGCCTTCGATGTTTTGAGCAATACCTCAAATTCATCAAATTTATTTACTAAACTCCTAGCATTGGTGTACACGCAAGTATACCTGCACCTGTTTCTATTCTTAGCTACCCTAACACAACCTATGTGTTTACTTGTACCGCAATGGCTCCCAGCAGTCTCTGAAATACCATGCATCTTGTTTTTCAGGCTTCTGCTCATTCTAATAGAAGCAGTGCAAGAATCTCTTTCACCTCTGCCAGTGGCTACTGTCAATCTATTGGTCTTTGTCTCCCCCCAAGCTAGCAGTTTTCCGACCCACCTAACACTGCCTCGATAGCATCAGCAAATATTCTTGCACCCTTTCTATTTAAGTGTATCCCATCCCTGTAGAAGCAATCTCTCCTGTTAACAAGTACAGTCCAGGCTGAAAAAAATTCTACCCCTTGAGCCTTGCACAATCTTTCCAGGGCCGAATTGATCGACAAGGCTCTCATCATATACTCCCTCCTATCGTGTCTGGGCAGAATTGCAGACACTTTCAAATTCAACCCTAATTCTCGGCTTTTGTTCAACAGTGACCTGTACTTGTTAAGTAATTCTGCCGGTCTCCTACTCTTAATATTATTAGTGCCAACGTGTACAACTATATCACCTTTTGTGCCCTTAAAAGATGATATTCGCTCTACGTCATCAACCTTTGCCCCTGGCAGACATACCCTGGTCCTGTTCCACCTATCTTTTTTACAAAGCATGTTCCCCGTTTCCCTGACAATAGAGTCACCAACAACTACTAGTTCCTTCGGGACCAGCGCATTCTGCCTTAGGGGTTGTCTCTGTGTCACGCGATGCCCAAGTGCAAGCTCTGGCATTGATGTGGGCAGCTGAGAGCTTGATGGGCCCCTCAATTTAGTTTCTTCGAGGGCATCCACCCTGTCCTTCAAGCTCTCATATAGGCCCACAAGAACGCCGAGTTGTTGCCTGATATCGATACACTCCTTGCATCGCGCACACACAAAGACATCCCCCTTGGCAGTATCATGTCCCATACCCGATTGCTCTGCAAACATCAAGCAAACAGTGCATTTTATAAGGCTGTGAGTCAGAGGACAACTGCCCCCCTCAGTTCTGCTCTGAGCCACAGCACTTCCATTAGCTTGAGCCTTTTGCTTTGCTGCTCTGGGTCATGATTCTATTAATTTATTAATTAATTATGTTATGTTATTAATTATATTACGTTTGTAATCTAAGTCGTTATATGTATTTATTTAAACGTACAATTTAACTGCTAACGAAGTTCAACTAACGCTATCTAGTACGGTATATAACCTACGGTATATCT
Organism: Mastigoproctus giganteus; assembly: GCF_048544385.1. Lineage (NCBI taxonomy): Eukaryota > Metazoa > Arthropoda > Arachnida > Uropygi > Thelyphonidae > Mastigoproctus > Mastigoproctus giganteus. The sequence continues at coordinate 177,855,678 of NC_143579.1, read as the reverse complement.
AGTACGGTATCACAATGGCGGGAAAGTTACTAACTTGTCTTGCTTCAAGTCTTTTAGAAGCAATTACCGTATTTCCCCATGTATACACCTTAATTTTGGGGCCCGAAATTTGGAAAAAAAAAAAAAAAAAAAAAAATGTATTACATAAAGTTATTGAACTCAAGTTTTATTCATCATAAAATTCATACAACTCATCACTGTCAAAACTCCCATCCATTAGCTTTTCCTCACTGTCTTCATATATTGCCTCGTCCTCGGTTCCATCTATGGTATTTGAAATGCCACACTTCTTAAATGACTTGACAACGATCTCAATCTTGATATTATCCCAGGATCTTTTCACCCAGGTACAAACTTCTCCTATAGTTGGTTTCTTCACTCTTCCTGCTGGTGTCAAATTGTCCCCCAGAAGACTTCCATCCATTGGTTCCATTCGTCTCTCAGGTCAGCTTTGAAGGGTTTGTTAATGCTGACATCAAGTGGTTGGAGCTAGGATGTCAAGGTATGACGGCAAGTTTTGTTTTTTGTTCTGCAGCAATCTTCTTTGTGTTTTTTGTTATGTGTGCCCTGAACTGACCAAGCACCAATAGGGCAGGTTTGCGTAAGAGCTCACCTGGTCTCCTGCTCCAAACTTTCTCAAACCAGATCTTCATCTCATCTTGATCCTTCCAACCCTTATGAACGTGGACAATCACTCCTCGAGGAATGTCTTCTTTTGGCATTGTTTTGCGTTTGAAAATCAGCATAGGAGGCAGCTTGGTTCCGTCGACACAACAAGCTAGAACTGTATAATGGCTCTTTTCATGTCCACTTGTCTTCACAGTTACAGTTTTCACCCCCTTCTTATCAACAGTTCTGTTACTTGGGACATCAAAATGAATGGGGACTTTGTCCATATTTGCAATCTGTCCCAACTCAAACTGATGTGTCTTCTGACATTGAATGACAAAACAATGAAATTCAAGGACCTCCTGCTCATAGCTTTCAGGCATCTTTTGGGCAAGTCTGGTGCATGTACGCATGCTTAGTCCATTCCGTTTCATGAACCTGAAGCACCAATTGTGTCCTTTGAAATCAGTAACTTATTTTTCATCAGCAATTCTTGCCTCATGCTGAACCATCTTTGTGGACACAGGAATTCCAATTGCCCTTTGCTCTTCAATCCATATCTTCAATTTCCTCTCTAAATCAGGCCATTTTTCCGACTTGCCTCTCATGGCCTTCTTCTGCCGTGGCGTTTTCAGTAGGGTTTCTTCTTTCCGTAGCCAGTCTCGGATTGTTTTATCAGTTGAAGGAGGACCAAACGTGTGTTCAGCAGCACGATTTCCATTCACTTTTGCAAACTGGATCACTTTTAACTTGAATTCAGCACTGTACGAAAATCTTTTCTGAGCCATTTCTGGCAGAACGTGGCAAAACGTAACCTAATATACCGGTAACAAGTGAGAAACAATGAGCGCAAAGACAACAAGCGTGAAAAAGCGGGAAATGCAAGTAAAAAAAAAATCTACAACCATTGAATAAGACGCACCCAGTTTTTAGACCCCAAATTTTTCGAAAAAAAGGTGCGTCTTATACATGGGGAAATACGGTAGTTTACTAGTGGTGGGATACTTGTGGAAATTATTCCAAGCATGGTTTTTTCCCCTTTTGGCATTAAAGCAATCTGTATTCTACCAGTGATTTCAGTGATTGAGATATTTCTTGGATTTTGGAATGGAGCCATTAGCTGCAGTCAGAATCTGATTGGTTATGTAAGTATTTACATCATTAATATGTTGCTTTTGAAAATAAAGTCTGTCTAAAAGTATTTGGGCAGAATAGCCATCTCACTTTGCCTTTATAAACTTCCAAATGGATCGTTGATCAGGATTTGCAGTTACCACTGTTTGTAGCGAGCAAATAATTGGAAAGTGACAGTTCAGTAAAGGGATCGGTTAAAACTGACCATGTCATAACTGGAAAGAGGGATGGATAAGTAGAAGATCCAGAGTTTAATAAATTAGGATCATTATTATTCATAAATTCCTCAATCAGTTTGTCTCTTCCATCTGTTGCAGTGGACCCCCACAATGGATGTCCATTAAAGTCACCAAAAGACAAATTGGAGTTGAAGTTGTGTAATAAGGTTGTCAAGTTCTGAATGTGGAAATGGTAGAGATGGTGGAATATAAATGGAAACAATGGTAACTGAAGTACCAACTGCAATACGAGCTGCCACAGCTTCTAGGCTGGTCTCAATTGAATTGGCATGGATGGAATGTTAGAGTTAATGAGAATAGTTACTCCTCCATGGGATGGAGACTGAACTCCTATCTCGTCTGTACATCACATAACTTGAGAATTTTGGCAAAACTTTGGATGACAAGAATGTTTCCTGTAAGGAAACATTCTTGTCATCCAATACACCTATGGGATTGAACTGAACAAGTAAATCCCTTAAGTCACCAGAATAACTGCTTAGTCCTCTGCAGTTCCATTGTATGATGTTATGCATTATTTAGGTTTAGTTGAGAATGATTCACCTGACTGTTTTTTTCTATGCGGGGCATTTTTTCCGGTCTTTTTTTTTTTTTGGGAATATGGGGTGTCTGGTATCCAAGTGTCATTGGCATAGAATTCTAGGAAGGGTTCCTCATAGTCTGAGTTTACATCCACTTCCATACTGTTGGTGGGTGATTTGGTTTTCTTGGAATCTTTAGCGGTTTTCAATTTTTCACTGTCATTTGAGAATATTGGAGTATCAGTTGGGATACTAATTGAAGTGTTAGTGGCTTCGCTGGTTTTAGTTTTAAAAGTATCTTTTCCAGTGGTAGATTGTTTGTTTGTTATTTGGTTTTTAGGAGCATTAGCAACTAAGGCCATATTGCTCCGGGGATATGCGGTGGTCATTCCCTGACCTTTCCGCATCCTCCGTATTTGGTGGTGATGGGGTCGAACCCCGGTCTAATCAAGAAGCGTGTGCTATGCACTGCTGCTCCTTCCCACCTGGCTACGGAGGTGCCTCCAGTGGCAGATAAAGTTGCTTTAACCCAGTTAGCTAGTGAGGTGTTGGGTGGTATTGATACATCTGTTTGAACTGCAGTTGAAAGAAAGCTTTGGGTGCAAGATGCATAAGATTGACTGGGCATGGTCAACATAATTTGCCTGCATACCTCAGGATATATAACTTTATGTTCAATTTTGTACTTTTGGATTTTTTCCCAGTTTCCCACCTAATTTAGAGAAGGCAGGGTCTAGTTGCAGTCGGGGCAGTGGGAGTTGAAGATGAACAATCTGCTTGTGCATGATCCTTTGATCCACAAATAGGATAGGTGGCATCACCTCTGCATGCCTACTGAGAATGGCCATATTTCTGGCATCTAAAACAACAAAGAGGATTTGGAATGTAAAGCTGAATTGGGCAGTTTAAATAGCTAGCTTTCACTGTGGATGGCAAATCAGGAGTGCTGTAAGTTAAAATGATGGATCGAGTTGTTATGAGATTTCCATCTTTTTTTTTTTTTAGCCATTATTTTGCCTTGATTGATTACCTCTTGATTCCTAAGTTCCCAAACCAATCCATGATCAGACACTGCAAGAGGGTATCATTCTGTGATGACGCCTTTTGATGAATTTAGGATATTGTGGGGAGTAACAAATACTGGCAACCAACCAAATGTCATTGTCTTTAACAGGACTCTCTTGCTTCTCTTCAAAGCCTTTTAGGTTAACTAGAGTCATTATCATGAGGGGATTCTGGTCTTGAGCTTGAAGGTTCTAAGGGTAGAAAATTGCTAGGATGGCTCCTTTTGGACCTGGGGTTTATTTTTACCACCCAGCTTACTGGCCCCACCATGGGAAGGCAGGAGCAGTGCCAAGATAGATGAGCAGGAGAACACAAGTAGTAATCAATGAGCACTGATCTTCTTGGACTAATGTTATTAGGAGTCCCCCAAAGTTCGGTGCTGGGCCACTGTTTTCGATATTTACTGATGAAGGCATATCAGGCTTAATGTCTATAGCTCAAGTAAGCTATTGTAACAAGGTTTAAAAAAAATTAGGCAGATGGGCTGCGAAGTGGCAGTTCAAGTTTTACATTGATTGCAAACTGTATGGATAGCAGTAATTCCAGAATAACATACCAAGTGTGGTGCTACGCTCAATGTAGCAGAAAGCAAAAAAGACCTGGGGTAACTGTGCACTCAGACATGACATTCCCTGAGCAGTGTAAACGGTTTGCTAGGACAGCTCATGGAGTTTTGTTAAATCACACAGGAATTTTGTCATCAGGAATAAGTAATTAATATGCTGTATAATTGTTTTTTTTTTTTTTTTTTTTGTTGTTGTTGGCGCATCGGCTTCTGTGGCCATAATGCACCTCCCAAAGGTTTTGCATTTTACTGTGATCCAAGCCCGAGGCGGGATTCAAACCCGCGACCTTTGGGTTGCCAGGCAGGCACTTTACCCACCTGGCTAGCCTGGTCGGCTATGCTGTATAAGGCAATGGTTCTGTCACATCTTGAGTACTGCACATAGATCTCGATGCCTTATTTCAGGGTGAGTGATATGAATTTTTTGGTGCATGAGAACTGAGGCCATGGTGTGGCAAGTCCAATAATTAAATACATGAAAAACAGCAATATCTTACAAATGGGTTACCATGTCATTTTTGAAAGGAGGATGGATCTGTTGGAATGGGCGAAGGAAAGAGCAAAAAGAGAAGAGATGAGGAAAGAAAAGGTTACTTTTTACCAAGAACAACTCCAGTTTTGCAAATTACAGTATCTGGACACTAGGCACCTGAGAGGAGATCTGATTGATGAATGGATTGAGTAAGCTCAATGCTCAACTGCTGGTGGCATTTCCATACAGACAACACACACATAAGGGAGCATACATTTAAATTGAGGAAGGATTGTTGCATGACAGGTGTGCAGAAATTTCCTTTCAGCCAGAGAGTAGTTTCCTTTTGAAACAATCTTCCATCTAGTGTGGTGAAAATGTGTAGTTCAGATAAATTTAAGGAAGAATTAGCAAATTTTTTTGCTGATGCTGTATAAGCTTCTTCCTTTCATCATTTGCCACTACTAACACTAAATACTAAAGGCAAGCTCAGCAATACCAATTTATTATGTATCCAGTGTAAGGAGTGGAAGTTGCCTTTAACTGTATTTACTGTACTTTTATTCCTGTACACAGGGGTATTCTTTAGGGATGTTGCAGCAAATATCGCATGCAGTTATTTTCATAATTTGTATAAATGTAACATCACTGAGGTGAGTTTTTAAGTACTCACTTTAGTAATGTAAACTTTGGCAATCAGTAACTCAAGTTTATAATTACCAAATTTTGACTGATGGCCCAAAGGGTTAAAATAATGAAGTTATTAAAAAAAGTTTGAAATCATTAATCACATAAAGGAATGGGGAAAAAGATGCATTCTCTATTTACCTCTGTTGGGTTTTAGTTCTTGCTTGGTTAGATTTATTGTAAATAAAAAAAGATACATCTTTTCCAAAGCCAAAAATCAAGAGGAAGGCAGATTATATCTGGGTTTGTTCCTTCTTGGGACCTTAAAAAAAAGTAATATAAATGGGAGAGTGTTTAAGTGAGAATGCCATATCCATCCATCCAAAATTTTATGGTGCTTCATACAATTGACCATAGCATCAGATGAAAAGACATTAAAAGCAGGTACTAGTGTATAATGGGAGTTAACTGTACATATATGCACACATGCCTATTAGAATAAACAGTTCAACAGAACAATACTATATGAATTATTCTGTTTATATGTTTAATAGAGAGTTTAAAATGTCTAACAGAGACCACTTGCTAGCTGATGAAAGGCAGTAATCTTATATAACAATACCAACTATCCTGGTATTGTTATACAATTTAAAAAGGTATTAGCAACTTGGGAACAGTGGATAAGGTATTTTTCTGTAAGATGAATATAAGCCCCCATGTCTTGTTAGCGAGGGCTCTGTGCTCGATCTTCATTGAGAGCAGAAAGTCTTTCTATGATTGAAAATGAATGCTGGTAAAGTGTAAAAATTTTTATTTCACCTGCTGAACGGCTGACCATTATAATTCATTTCGTAAAACAGCTTTTTCAATTCATATTCTATAGCCATTTTTTAAAAGATTTTGGAATTAACATAAAAGAAATAATTTAAAAGGTTAGTTTTCTTTTATGTTACCAAAACCTTGATGACTAGTGATTTCAAACTATTATATAACAGCACCAAAGCTTGTCACTTATAATATGTAACAGTAGTGGCAAATGATGCAAGAAAGCAAAATTATAGAGCATCAGCCAAAAAAAAAAAAAAAAAAAAACCCTACACACTTCACCCATCCATATGCACCAAGACTTTGTCTAGTTGTTCCTTAAATTTATTCAAACCACCCACTCCCACAACAGATCGAAGCCTGTTCCAACAATCAACCACCCGCTAGCTGAAGGCAAACTTCCGCACATCTATCCTGCAACCATCCTTCCTCAACTTGAATTTATGCCCATTCAAATGTGTAGTCTCAGCAAGAGGAAGAATGCCATTAACATTTAATTTATTCAATCCATTCAATACTTAAATACTTCAATCAGACCTTCCAGCAGACGTCTATCTTCAGATTCTGCAATTTATAGAACTGAATCATTTCTACCTAATAGCACCTTTTGGTCCCTTCACCAATCTGGCTGTCCTTCTCTGCAACCGTTCTAGTAGATCTACATCCTTCCCAAAGTGTTACTCCAGACCTGTATATGGTACTCAAGATGGTACTCATAGATATGGTACTCATAACCATGGACTCATACTAAGAGATAATCACCTCCTTATCCTTGCTAGTAAAGTTGTATATCATCATACCACCACGAGCTGTCCTGTCAATGTGTTTGCACTGCTCATTGTGATTTCGCATCTGATTGCACAATTACCCCCAAGTCTTTTCATATTCCACCATCCTGAGTGTAGTACCTTGCATTTGTGAATGTTAAACTTCAGCTGCCATTTCTCAGCCCATTAACCTAATTTTCCTAGATCTTGTTGCAGTAGGTCACCCTAATTGCTGTTGCCAACCTTTGTATCATCTGTAAACTTTGACATTACGCCTGATATACCTACGTCTCAATATCATTAATAAATACTGAAAACAACAATGGGCCCAGCAATGAACCCTGAGGGACTCCACTGATAACAGTAATCCACGATGAACAGTGCCCACTGATAACTACTCTCTGTCTTCTTCCTCTTAACCATTCCTTTATCCATAGCAATAACTTGTCCTTAATGCCACATTGCTCCAGTTTATACAACAGTGAAGTTTATATATGTGTAGCAGTATGCAAAAAAAAAAAAACCTTCCTAAATTCAAGTATATGATATCAAAATTATTTTTTTTTGCATAGAGTTCCTTGGTTACTGCATCATAATAACCTATCAGATTGGTTAGACAAGATCACCCCTTAACAAATTTATGACTGCAGTATAATTGTACTCCTGTCAAGATGGCCCCACATTACTTCTTTAACCAGTGACTCGTTACTATCCATGGAAATATGTTAAGTTAACATGTTTGTAATTACTCATGTCACCTTTTGATTCCCCTTTATGAATTGGGGATACATTCACGTATCTCCAGCCTGTAGGGATCTCCCCTCAATCCAAGGATGCTCTCATAATTATGGCTAAGGGTTTGCTTACATCATTTGCTGCCTCTCGTAATATAATTTGGATAGACTCTATCTACCCTAGGCACCTTTTTTATGTTCAGCTTCAACAATTTCTCTTTATGGATTCACTTTCCCTTCAGTTACCACGAAGTCATTTAGCTCCCCATTAGAGTTTGATGAACTTCTGGTATCCCCTCCCCTAAAGAATTCCTCATGTGTAGATGCAAAATACCTAACTAATTTGTCAGCAACCTGAGCTAAATGACAGCAAGTGGCCCAACATGGTTCAACCCCTTCCATCTACTGTTAATATATGCACACATGTCTTTGCTGCTTTTCATTGCATTCAAAGGCCAGAGACTTCTCATAATCTACCTTGGTTTCCCTAACCTCCTTTGTGACCTGATTACAGACTAATCTGTATATACCATAGGCTCACGTATCACCTGATAAATTATATGCACCACATGCACTTTTCTTCTATGCCACGTATTTCAATAGTTCATCTGAAATCCATTTAGGTCTAAGTCTTGAACATTTCTTTATTGGTATAAAAAGTCTAGTAGCTTCTAAGGTTACTTTCCTGAATGTTTCCCATTTAAAATTTGCTGTTGGTAACATCATCAGTTGGTTCCACTGCATAGAATTTAAAAACTGTCTGAGACCACTGCACCCTTATGAAAGCAAAAGCCTTGACAGTGGTTATGTCTTTAATTGAATTCTACAATTAGTACATTGTGATCGCTGCCACCCAGTGGGTCTCTTTTATGTGTAGATTCTTAGGGCATGAAGAATCACTGCTGATAACTAAATCAAGAGTATTGTTTCCTCTTGTTGCTTTTCTAACATGCTGCTGTAGAAAACAATCATCCAATAAATCCACAAGTCTTGCTAGTGTGTGAGTGACCAACCCACAAATTCAACATCTGGAAAGTTAAAATCTCCCATTATAAGACATTCTAATTTACAGACCCATTCTCTTTCTCTGTATAGTTGCTTGGTATACTTTTTGTAGTCATTAGGTCTATAACACACTCCTACTCTCAATTTTGTTTTCTCAGTGCTTGTATCACACCAAACTGACTCAACATTGCCTAAGATTTAATATGCTTCTAAACTGAGAGCATAACCAATCCATCCCTCCTGTCCTCTCTGTCCTTCCTATACATATTGTACTCTCCATATTCAAATTCAGTATCACTTATGTCTGAGTGACACCATGTCTCCACTATCCCTACAATGTTTGCATTTGATGACTTATTAATCAGTACTTCAAATTCATGAAATTTATTTACAGTGCTCCTTGGTGTACATGCAAATATACTTGAACCTGTTCTTACTCTTAGATACCCTAACACAGCCTAAGTACAGTAAACCCCCGCTATTCGCGGTATCTGTATTCGCGTATTCGTGGTCGCTGATTTAACATAGAATGAAACCTAAAAAAATGTGAATTTTAAAGCGCCGTAATAAAAAAACATGGGCGTGGCCAAAATTATCTTTCCCGGTCAAAACAACGCTCAGTGGGTGGGGGAGAGGGGTGACAAAATCGTGAGCATCGATGTTTCTCGCTAATCCTTGTTCGGTATGTGTTAAGCGCTTGCCAGGGAAGGTTTCGTCGTTTGTTTTTAATTTATATGCTTTTAAAATTGAATAAATTTATCAATTTATAAACTGATATGCTTATAAAATTGATTAATCTACCATTTTGCAGTGTAAAACAGACTTTTTCGAGTGTGTTAACGGAAGAAAGTGACTTTATTTGGACAAGTTCTTTCTAACCCCTTCAAAAATATGGCTACGAATAACAAGGGAAATGTGAATGTGAAATTATCAAAGAAGGTGATGACATTGGTGAATAAAATTGAGTTTTTAGACAAAATTTCTAATGGTGAAAGTGTCTTCTCAGAGGCAAAACATTACATAAAATCAATGAGTCAACGGTATGATCAATCAAGAAATCGGAAGAAAAAATCCGCCATAGTGTCCGTGAAAACGCGCTAATTGCTTCAAAAATTTGCTCTGTAACTCGTGATGTTAAATTAGAAAAAATGGAAAAAGCTTTAAATCTGTGGATAGAAGACCGAACTCAAAATAAAATTCCGTTAAGTTCACTCATCATTCGTGAAAAAGCAAAACTCCTTTATCAACACTTTAGCGAAACTGGTGATAGCACTGGCGGGATAAGTTTTTTAGCTAGCAAAGGCGCTAGTTTGAAAGATTTGTTTGAAATTTCTAATAAATATTACATTTAATATTAAACTGTTTCTTATTTTCATTTCGATGCCATATGCTTGCATTTCACTATATACTATGAAGGTACCTATAATACATACATAGACAAAATTTTAGACTAGTTTTTCTTATATATTTCATACTTTGGAATGGAACCCCTTTATTACTATGGGAGCCATAACTCAGTATTTGCGGCATTTCTCAGGAACTTAATCAACATGTTTTCCCTCCTGTCGTATTTGGGCAGAATTGTAAACACTTTCAAATTCAATTCTAACTTCCAACTTTTTACCAACATTACCCTGTATTTGTTAAATGAGTCCTCAGATCTTCTACTCTTAATATCATGCATGGTGATTTATCTGCAGAAGTGTATCTTCGAGGGCCAATTTTCATGTTGTGTGGGCTGAAAAACTTAGAATAATTTTATTGGGGGAAATGCTTGTTCTACCTGTGATCAGCTAACTAAAGCCTTGATTGAAGAAAATATAATAAATTCCTACAGTCACTGAACCCAGATCTCTCTAAAGAAGTAGTAGACCTCAATGTATCATGCCAAACGAGCTACCAGAGAGGAATGTTATTGAGTACAAGTTGGGCTTTTTTTGTAAAATATAAACTTCCAAAACACCGAGGAAGTCCCCTCCTAAGACAGAATGGTGTTTCGGGGTCTCTAACACAGCCCATGTATCTACTTGTCCTACCTTAGAAAATTTTTTAAAAAATCGTGCCAAATGCACAAAATTTTGAGAGTAGTAAATTGGAGCAGTAAATACTAATTTAATAGGTATTTATTTATTATTCAAAATGTTTTTATAAAGATTTCCACAGTAAAAACATGTTATCATCAGGTTTCTTATTGTAAGTTCTTTTTTTTTTTTTTTTACTGTTTATGTCTATGGCTGCATGATGGCCTAAATAAGCCACGTTGTTAATGTATTTAACTACATTAAAAAGTCTAGAGGAGGCTCTACCATTCTCATAAACAATAATTTTTACACAGATGTCCATATGATTTTTTATTATTTTTTTCTTTGGAATGCTGTTCCAGCATAACCCCTCCCCCCAAGTACAATATATTTTCGATTCAGGATACCTTATTTTATTTTTAACATGGTAGCAGAGCATATGGAAGGCTATCACACGATGTAGGTCAGTGCTGAGTTTGTTTGATAAATTTTGCAAATTTTTAATTTTGGAGAATTATGTATTCAATTAATAATAATTTCTCTGCTGTATAATTTCTGTATGTAAACAGGAAAAAAAAAAAAAAAAAAAGAGTATGAAAGATAAAAGCATGAAATAAAAATTCATGGCTGCTAATGCATAGCAGTTCTGTACTCTAACTTCTTTTCTACATGATCGTTTTCATTTAAAAACACTTACTATATAAAAATATTTGGTGCCAATTGAACATGAAGTAAACATCTACCATTTGGCAATTCAACAATGTACATCAGCTTGGCCCTTGCAAGCAACACCCCACATTTTCCATTAATTCTTATGGGAAATTAACTTTTAATTTATCAATTTTAAATTTAGATGGTATATTCAGTAATGTGTAAATCAGAAGATGTCTATACCTATCTATTATATGTACTATAGATATTATGCTAAAAGTTAAGGTACAAATTTCAGCAATGCAATATCTTGCAAAATAACTGGCCTCAGTCAATGACATCTGATATGGGAATGCATTATGATTCAGTAATATGTGTGATGTGGATAAAGTCTATCATATTTGAAATATATAATTAGCTTATGTTTACTTGAAAATGAGTATCCAGAAAAGGAGGTTTAGATATATGATAATCAAATATTACTCATAACAGGCTCTTTTATATTAATAAAAGTGTTTAAAAGTTGTCTGCAAGTATTGCCCTGGTTCATCTTCCTGGAACATCAATTACTCGATTAAGTTATTCAGTAATCTTTCACGGTATCATTCTTTTTTATAATGTGTAATTATTTTGAGCGTTCACTATTCTGTTTGTTTCTTATTTCAATTAATAACAAGTAGATTCCTGCAATTCTGCTTGCACCCAATCTTGCATGAACTCTGGACCATGGAACATTGGTTTTAGAAGACCAATGTTCCATGGTCTTGACATACCTCTTAGGTAATAAATAACACTTTTGTGAGGTGCTTTAGTACTGCACAATGAAAAATCATGCTGGTGCTGCTCACTGTAAGTTCTCCTTCCATTCCTTCTCCAACCGTTAAGGCTACTGAGTTTTTTTTTACCCCATTTTATCCATCTCTGGTTTCTGTTTGTTTCTCATATCCTTCTGTGCAATTTTGTTTGCACTCACTAGGGAAATTAGCCACATGCTGAAAAGCTTTACTGGCAAAATAACCAAAGGGATGGTTAATACTATTATAAAGGAAGGCAAAAATTTTATCTTTCTGAAAAGTGAGTAAGCTGATCTTTGTAATGTATTATGAAGAGCAGTTGCAGAAGCAATGTATATGAGAAATGACCATAACTTTTATTTCAGCATGCACTTATTCTTTGAGAATAAGGAAAGGCTTTCACTTAGCTAAATTATCAATAACATTATCCTCAAACCTTGAAACTCTTTTATGCTCTGAAATTTATAATAAAATTTAAATTTGCTCATCTGGGTAGGTCTAGGTTTAGATCCTGTCAAAGATCAACTGGCAATCAATCTCAGAGGTGGTATTCCTTTGCTTCTGAGCTATTCCAGGTTTTTCGACCCAAACAACACAACAACAACAAGACAAAGATTATATCTAGTACTAAATGAGCTGGTGGACCAAAGCAATCAATACATCAAGGAACTCCCAAACAATCAAGCAACAGTAGTAAAAAGAAATGAACTCTGTGAATGAAGGCTACATAGACAAAAAAAACCCAGTTAATTATTTGAGTCATATCAGCAAGCAGCTGAAAATCAAAATAATTCAAATCAGTTTCACCACACAGCAGTCACATTTTTCCAGAAAAAGTTCCAAAAACTGTCACCTTTCAGACATCTGCTGGTTTATGAGATCGATTGTCATGTGTGCATTTTGTGTCTCCTTCATAGCATTTATGTTTACAGTCTGACTGGAACGAAATTTATCGCACACCTAACTTTTCAAAAAAACACACATACACATTCCACATGAGCTGTCCATCTCCTCTAATGATGCTTTGTTTAATGAAAATAGTTTCAACAATCAACTGCCCTCTTGATGAAAACAAATTTCTGTACATCTGTCATGGAACCATTCTTCCTAAATTTAAATTTCTACCCCATCAGGTGTGTTTTCTGAGAAAGAGTAAGGATGCCATCAAAATTTAGCTTATTTAATCCATTCAAAGCCTTAAAGCATCTCAATCAGATCTTGCAGGTGCCTAGTTTCCCAAGGCTGCAATTTCCAGAACTGAAGTCTGATAATAGTACCCTTCTGTTACTATCACTAATCTTGTTATTTTTCTCTGCACCCATTCCAACAGATCTTTATAAAATGAGGCTTCCAGACCTGCACACAGTACTCAAGGTGTAGCCTAACCACTCAGAACCGGCCTCAGGTCTATCACACCCTGTGCGAGATTTTTTGGTGCACCCTCCTATTAAGTTTATGGATTATATTTTTACTATTAACTGAAAAATTAACCGAAAGTAGTAGCCTGTACGGCCCTGGGCCTGTTTCTGGTGAGTTAAGTAGCACGTTTATTCATCTGAATGCACAATAACTGAAATCTAAACACTTCTGAATTGCTTGTATCAGAACGTAAGATTGACTTCATATGGCAACTTTCAGACGATCGTGACTTGAAATTTACAGCAAATCAGTGAACTTGCAGGGCATTTTGCACCCTAAATTTTGGCGCCCTGTGCGGTCGCACTGCTCGATTGCCACTGAAGCCGGCCCTGTAATCACTGCTTTATCATCATCATCATCAGTGCTCTGGCAAGGACAGGTCCAGGCATACATTCAATTAACACTGCTTCATATTTCCCTATCCTCACTTCATTACCTTCATCCATCCTTTATAAAATCATATATATAATAAAGGATCTCCATCCTATACATAAAAAAGGATCTCCATCCTATACATAAAAAAGGACCTCCATCCTTTATAAAATGAGGCTTTCAGACCTGTACACAGTACTCAAGGTGTGGCCTAACCACTGCCTTATCATCATCATCATCATCATCAGTGCTCTGGCAAGGGCAGGTCCAGGAATACATTCAATCAACACTGCTCAATATTTCCCTGTCCTCACTTCATTGCTTTCTTTTCCCTACTGGCAAAATTTCTGTCTGACAAAACCCCATGAGCTGTCCTAGCAGCTCATCTGCACTGCTAAGAGAACTTCATGCTGACTGCACAATTAACCTCAGGTCTTTTTCATTTCTCTAATACCTTGAGTGTGGCACCACACAGTTGGTATGTTATTCTGGAATTACTGCTATTAATTATTGATAAATGCAGTACCATGCATTTATCAATTTTAAACTTCAATGGCCGCTTATCAGCCCATCTGCCTAATTTTTCTGTATCTTGTTACAGTACCATACCTTTATTATGGTCATTAAGACCTTGCCAGCCAGTGTATTATCTGCAAACTTAGACATTAAGCCCGATAATCATTCATCAATATCATTAATAAATATTGAAAACAAATGGGTCAAGCAGTGAACCTAGGGGTAAGAAAAAAAAAAAAAAAAAGTAAAGTAAACCTAGGGGTACTCCACTAATAATATTAGTTCAAGAAGAGCAGCATCCAACCACTCTGCTTTCTTTCTGTTAACCATCTCTTCATTCATAGTAGCAACTTGCCCCTAATGCCACACTGGTCTGATTTACAATATTTTTTTGGAAGAGGAGAGCAAACTCCCACAGGGCACACTCTTATTCCCCCCCCCCCAAACACATTTCGATCTGTCTTGAAATAAGACTTTTAATTTTTAAATCAACTGGATGATTGCTATTTCTATCAACATGTTAAGGAAAGTACTAGGGACAAGAATATTGTAGATCTGATTATCATCCAAGAACCAGATGGCATCATAGGACCAACAGTAAAGGAAATGGTCATGGAGTTCTAAGCTGAATCATGAGGAACAAAGTAGCAGTTGTTAAAGCCAAAGGAATTCATTTTAATTTCAGAAAAGGAGATTATGACAGCTTAAGGTGCTAGATGGCCTCTACCAACTAGGGAGATAGCACACAGAGTGGAAATACATTAGAATTACGATATACTTTTAAAGCTATAGTCACAGAAGTCTTGAATGGTATATACCATTAGGAAAATATAGTACACGGATGATGCTGAGATGGATGAATAGATTTAACAGAACCAAAAAAGATAGAATGGGAAAGTTACAGCTGCATGTTTATCTGTAAGAGAACCACTGAAAAGGTTAGTATGGCAAAGGCAGATTATGAGAAATCACCGGCTAAGAGAGTGCAAAGAATGAGTAGTTTCTCACGTGTGAATACTAACAAGAGAAGAACAAATCAGAATTTAACAGGTACTTCACATTGATATTTGCAGAAGAAACACTTTTTAGAGTGAGCAGGGAAATTGTGCAAGTGAAGCTTGGAAGCATGAAATTAGTGATATTGAAATTTCAGATCATTTATTAGAAAAACCTAAAATATTCTCATTTATACTTTGGAATGACCATCAGGTCGTGGAGTTTACAATAAATCAATCAATACAAACATAATCATATTTAGCAGTCACGGGCTTAAATCCTGGTCCACATTCGGCTACATCAAGCTTAAAGGTGAAGAAGGCTCCTGGAGTTGATGGCATATACCCAGTAATTTTGAGGGAGGCAGCAATAGAGTGCATTGAACCATTAATGTTAATTACAGGGGAATTTCTCCTGGCATCACCAATATATTTTAAGGATGAAGTGGGTAACTACTATTTTCCCACCAACTTTGTTGGTAGGGAAAATCATGGACTCAATAATAAAAAGTGCAGGTACAAGATTATTTATATAGAAATGGAATTCTGAAGGAAAATCATGTTTATCCAACCTGATTAGTTATTTTGACAGTCGCTCACGAGCTGGATGTAGGAAAAAATTTCAATGTTGTTTGCTTGGATTTCAGCAAAGCAATCATGTGACTCAATCCTGCATGAAAGGTTACTGCATAAGCTGGAACAAGTTGGAATCAGAGGAAAAAATCCTTAGATGGACTGCAGAGGGTTGTGATAAATGATCACTCTTTAGATTGGGCTAATATAAGAAGTGGAGTTCCCTAATGATTGGTACTGAGACCTTTGTTGTTTCTGATTGTTTTAAGCGACACTGACAAAGTGAAAGAGAGTGTGATGTCAAAATTGCTAGAGTAGTTAATGATCAATGCCAAGTACAGCCTTTTCAGGATGACTTATACAGACTTCAAGGATGGTCAAAAAAGTGGCAGCTAAGTTTTAATGCAGCAAAATGTACAATCTTAAACTGGGAGTATCAGCCTCAAAACAACTTACTGATTCAACCCCACTTGGGAGGGGGTGAATTAAAAAAGGGCAGAATTAAAAAAGAGATTTGTAAGTTACAATACATCTGGACATGAGGTTTTCTGTGTAGTGTAGCCTGGCAGCAAGGCCCTGATGTCCTATTGATGATTTACTGAAAATTTACTTGTAGAGGGATATTGTAATCCCACTAAGGTAATTGCAAGAATGCACTTTGAATATCGTGTTCAAATATGGAAATTGCAACCAAAAAACTACACTGAACTTCTCGCACTTTGAATGTGGGCTACAGAGTTTGGTGACTAGGCAATTTAGAGGAAGCTTGATTGAGATATACAAGGTTCTGAGAAGAGAAAGTGAAAGAAATGAGAATGAATTTGAAAGAGGTTGAAACTTTCATTATTATCAATTATTCCAGAACCAGCTGGTCATAAATTCTAATTGCACGGGAAGAGATTTAGACTGGAATGCAGGAAATTTTCTTTTTTGCCAGTGAGTTTTTGATTACTGGAATAATTTTGAGAAGAGAAAGTGAAAGAAATGAGAATTAATTTGAAAGAGGTTGAAACTTTCATTATTATAAATTATTCCAGAACCAGCTGGTCATAAATTCAAATTGCATGGGAAGAGAGTTAGACTGGAATGCAGGAAATTTTCTTTTTTGCCAGTGAGTTTTTGATTACTGGAATAAGTTGTTTCAATGAGTGTTTGAGGCTAACATCTTGGGAGGGTTCAAATGTCAACTGGATAAGTACCAATGCAAGGGGGGAGTCAAATAGGTAGTTAATTTTATTTCATTATTTATTATTTTTTGGCTGGTGCAGCAAAGGTTTGAATTTTCTTGCATCATAAGGCTAATACTAAGAGGGCTGCTGATATATAGATTCAATCAGTTTGAAATTCTGTTTACATTGCAAATGAACAAAATCAGAATATTCAATTTAGAATATAAAACTGTTTAACTACACTAAAACACCTAAACTAGTATTATATGATAAACTGTACATATCTCTTGTTCCAAAACCTTATTCACTAAGAGAACTTTTGATTCCCAAATTACTATTATCCACCAGTTTTTGTTACTAAAATCAATGTAATAAAAAGTATACTACCATACTGAAGTCAGAAGAAAATCCCCATGTTATTTTTCATATATGGCAATAATAAAATGAGTCAAAGAATTCTTCACATATAAATTCGAATGAAAAGTAACATGCGTTTACATTACTGAATTGACGAAATAGTCAGCCAGTTTTCCAATAGTTAATTATGATTATAGAAAAAATTATATTTAACGAGAAAATTGCATAATGTTATGACAGATTAGTACTGATTAAAGTAAAAAAAAATCAGCATTCAAAAGAAAACAGACATTGAAACAGATGGTGTATGTACCACATACTGGCATACAAATTTTCAATTATGGGAATATTACGGGAAATTGAAGCAAGCAGTTAAGCTATCAGACAAATAAAAATAAAATACAGGTTGTTTATGAAAAATAGGGCCAGAAGTGGAAGGGGGGAAAAAAAAAAAAAAAAACGCTCCAATTTTTGTTACATATTTTCAAGTATAAATTAAGTTTTTTTTTTTTTTTTTTTGGTAGTTGTTGGCGCATCGGCTTCTGTGGCCATAATGCACCTCCCAAGGTTTTTGCAGTACTTTGATCCAAGCCCGAGGCGGGATTCGAACCCGTGACCTTTGGGTTGCCAGGCAGGCACTTTACCCACCTGGCTAGTCCGGTCGGCATAAATTAAGTATTTTTCATGAACACTAACCTGAGTACATCAGTTGTTAAGTTGGAATCCAATGGATGATTTCGTATGTGGACACTCTGATGAAGCAAATCATCGGAACTTTGTTGTACTGATGGAGTGTGGATGTGGAGTGCTGACTGCAAGAGAAACAAAATTAGTCACTAGCACTAATTCAATGGGTTTCCTAAAACTAGTATAATATTCCTTAATTCCAAATTCCTTAATTAAAAATCTGTTAGCACTACAAACCACACTAATATCAAAATGTAATTTAAAATCAAGTATCCTTTGATTAACTTAAAATGTCTAAAAGTTAATTTTTAACCACTGTAGCAGTGGTGCTTCAAATCTTGTTTAGAGTGGCTAAACAACCACTATTTTATGATTAAAAAAAAAAAAAAAAAAACAAAGAACCAACTGTCTGCATTATGATATTGCTGCTCTAGAATGACATATGAATTATTAGCAAAATCATCTATTTTTTGCTTTTTTTTTTTTTGGTTTAAAAATAAATGTGTAAATTTTTTTTTATAAACTAATGTGAAGTTACGGGCAATATGAAGTTCATATTCTTAGGGTGATACTGACTGATTTCAGGGGAGGAAAAAAAACAGAGAGAGATATATTACTAAGAGACAAAGTTATAGCAGCCACTACTTTGATCAGTCTTATGCTCTAAAGCAGGGGTGGGCAACCTTTTTATAAGGCGAGCCAAATAAAATGCCTGTGAGGTACATGAAGGCCAAATTTTTTTCAGCTTTCTACAATTTTTAGAATTATTAAAATGGTGTATAATGAAAAAACTGTCATAAACAGTTTTATGTTATTGTAATATTTATACATATTCATACATATAATTAATTTTATTAATAAGAAAAACCAAATACAGATTCAAGAAAAAATTACAAAAATACAATTATAGTATACAATTATAAAAAAAATTAAATTCAAAATTATTATAATTTCAAATATTTTATAAAACCTTAAAAATATTAGATTTTCAATTATGTACTGCAATAGGTTTCAATAAATACCTTCATAAAAATAAAATGGTAAATCCTCTCCAAATGATTTACTTTTATGTGTTGATTATTTGCTATTTGAAATGCACAATATATTTGCACTGCAATCACATTTTGAAGAGCTGAGAGTCCGAGAACCACTCCTGATTACATGTAAGTCTATGACTGCTCATCAGTGTTGCCAGAAGACAGTGCTTGCTTATTTTTTGTCAACACTGCTGCTTACTCGAGTTGTGATATATGGCACAAACTGAAATCATTCATTAGGTGACATGCAATCAAAATGTTAAAAACAATTTAATAACAGAAAATATAATAAAAATTATAATAAACAAAATTTCACAATATATATTCTTCAGCAGGCCATTTATTATATATATATTTTGAAAATGACTGTTGGCCAGATTATGCATTTTCTCGAGCCGGAGGTTGCCCACTCACTCTAAAGCCATCTGTTTTATCAGTACAGTAAACCCCCACTATTCGTGGGGGTTACGTTCCTGAGAAATGCCGCGAATACTGAATTATGGCTCCCATAGTAATAAAGGGGTTCCGTTCCAAAGTATGAAATATATAAGAAAAACTAGTCTAAAATTTTGTCTATGTATGTATTATATGTACCTTCATAATATGACTATGTACATAGACAGTACATGGTGAAATGCAAGCATATGGCATCGAAATGAAAATAAGAAACAATTTAATATTAAATGTAATATTTATTAGAAATTTCAAACAAATCTTTCAAACCAGTGCCTTTGCTAGCTAAAAAACTTATCCCGCCAGTGCTATCACCAGTTTCGCTAAAGTGTTGATAAAGAAGTTTTGCCTTTTCACGAATGATGAGTGAACTTAACGGAATTTTATTTTGAGTTCGGTCTTCTATCCACAGATTTAAAGCTTTTTCCATTTTTTCTAATTTAACATCACGAGTCACAGAGCAAATTTTTGAAGCAATTAGCGCGTTTTCACGGACACTACGGCGGATTTTTTCTTCCGATTTCTTGATTGATCGTACCGTTGACTCATCGATTTTATAATGTTTTGCCACTGAGGAGACACTTTCACCATTAGAAATTTTGTCTAATAACCCAATTTTATTTGCTAATGTCATCACCTTTGATCTTTTCACATTTCCCTTGTTATTCGTAGCAATATTTTTGTACGGGTTAGAAAGAACTTGTCCACAATAAAGGCACTTTCTTCCGTTAACACACTCGAAAAAGTCTGTTTTATACTGCAAAACGGTAGATTTATCACTTTTGTAAGCATATCAATTTATAAATTTATTCAATTTATAAGCATATAAATTAAAAGCAAACGACGAAACCTTCCATGACAAGTGCATAACACATACTGAACAAGGATTAGCGAGAAACATCCACGCTCGCGATTTTTTCACCCCTCTCCCCCCACCCGCCGAGCGCTGTTTTGACCGGAAAGATAATTTTAGCCGTTTAGCCGTTTAATAGTACACTGAGACGAACAGTTTATCCCAAAATAATTTTGAAAATTTTGTTATACGGTAAAACAGCAGTTGAAATTTTTGAAGAGTTTTTCTCTCAAGGCATTATTGATCACATAGTAGAGCAAAGCACATTGTACGCACAACAAAAAAAATGACCCAAATTTTTCACTTAGTGCCGATGAATTGAGAAGTTTTATTGGGGTTCTATTGTTTAGTGGTTATCACAAACTTCCTCAAGAGGACTTGCATTGGGAACAAGCCCCAGATGCTGGTATACCTTTAGTATACAATGCGATGCCAAGAAGACGGTTCAAAGAAATAAAAAAGTATCTCCATTTAGTGGACAATTCACGCCTTGATATAAATGACAAAATGTTCAAAGTACTACCATATTTTGATATGCTAAAGCAAAACATTTTAAAATTTGGCGTGATTCACGCCCATTTATCAATAGATGAAATGATGATTCGATATTATGGACGACATTCTGCAAAAATGTTTATGTGCGGAAAACCAATCAAATTTGGTTACAAACTCTGGTGTTTATGTAGTTCAAGTGGTTATTTATATAATTTTGAAACATATTGTGGCAAAAGTGAGAAAATGGAGGGCTGTTGGGAGTTCGAGTTATTACAAACCTAATTTCATCAATACCTGCTGACCAATATGAAAAACATGCACTGTTTTTCGACAATTTCTTCACCAGCCATGAAATAATGTGCCACCTTAGAGAGCTGGGAATGAAAGCAACCGGAACAGTCTGAGAAAACCGAACACAAAAAGTGTCCTTTGATTTCTGGCAAGCAAATGGAAAAAGAGAAGGATCGGGGCTATTTTGATTATAGATTCGACTAATCAAATGAAGTACTTATGCTAAAATGGAATGATAATAAACCGGTTTCACTTGCAACTAATTACAGTTACATTGAGCCATTAGGACAAACTAGACGTTACTCCCATAAAGACAGAAAGCAAATTCAAATTCCTATACCAAAGGCCATACAAGAATATAATTCACATATGGGTGGACATGTTAGATAAGCAAGTTTCACTTTATAGAATCAGAATTCGTTGAAAAAAATGGTGGTGGCCATTATTCACACAACTCGTAGATATATGCATTGTCAACACTTGGAGATTGTATCAAATTACAAATTCTCAAGAAAATGTATCGCTTCTGGATGTACGCAGGAAAGTAGTGTTGGCCTACCTTTCTAAAACAATTTCTGCTTCAAAAAGGCTGGGTCCACAAAAGTCTAAACTTCTAGGTGGACGAGTGAGCTTGGACGTGAGATTTGATGGCAATGGACATTTGGTAGTTCCAATAACGACACAACGAAGATGTGCTTTATGTGGTAAAAAAATACAGAGACTTTGTAACAAATGTGATTTACTACATGACATATGTTTTGTTCCCTTTCACACAAAATGACTTTTTTATTATTATATGTTTGATACATAGTTAGTGTAAAAACACCATTGTTTGATTTTGAATAAATTTTTATTTTTATTTTTTCTTTGTCTAATTTCCTAAATATTTCTTATTCTCAGCCAAAGTCCCAAAAATGGGATGTACTTTTTTCTGTAACCAGAAAGTTTTTTGAATAAAATTTTCTTACCATGTCTTCATTTGAATGCTTTTAGCTGATATTAAGCGAGAAAATGGAGTTTTTCTTTTAAATTCAATTATGGCTGGTAATGGGTTAAAATGAGGTTTCCAGACCTGCATGCAGTACTCAAGATGTGTTTTGACCACTGCCTTATATAATGGGATAATCACCTCTTCATTTCTGTTGGCAAAGTTCCTGTATATATCACTGAAAGAACCCTATGGGCTGTTCTGACAGCCCATCTGCACTGCTCAGAGAACTTCATATCGGACCCATAGATCTCTTTCATTCTCCACGACCTCCAGTATGGTACCAACTAATTGGTAGGTTATTCTGGAATTACTGCTGGCCATTTGCAGTACTTTGTACTTACTAATGTTAAACATCAACTGCCACCTTTCAGCCAACTGCCAAATTTATCTAGGCCTTGCTGCAGTAGTGTGCTCGATTCTACCCTGCCAACCGTTTTACAATCTGCAAACTCCGACGATAAGCTTAATTTGTTTTCATCAATATCATTAATAAATATTGTCAACAGTAAGGGGCTCAGCACTGACTACACGAGGGGGGTCCACTAATAACATTAGGCCAAGAATAGCAATTCCCATTTATAACCACCCTGTCTTCTGCCACTCAATCATTCTTTATCCATAACAGTAATTTGGCCCTAGTGCCACACCGCTCCAAAAGGTGCCTCCATAGCCAGGTGGGCAGGAGCAGCAGTGCATAGCACACGCTTCTTGATTAGATCGGGGGTCGAGCCCGTGACCACAAAATGCGGAAAGGTCAGGGAATGACCACCGCATATCCTCGGAGCAATATGGCCTTAGTTGCTAATGCTCCTAAAAACCAAATAACAAACAACTGCTCCAAATTGTACAGTCTTTTGTGTGGAACAGTGTCAAAGGCTTTAGTAAAATCTAAATGTAGATGGGCATGAACAGTTAATGGGTGATTTAGTTCTCTGAAAGTAGTGGAGGTGGAGAAAAAATCTGATGTGATTCACAGAAAATGTATGAATAAAGACAATCACACTCAATATATTTAAACTCAAGACAGATGACAATGGAAAGAAATAACTGGAATAGTATAAGCAATATAAGAGATACCAGGATAGAGAATAAAAGAAATAACTGGAACAGTATTAGCAAGGAAGCAACACTTAAATAGAACCAGGCATGTATTTAAAAAAAAAAAAAAAAAAAAAAAAACCAACAAACCCCATACTTTTCACTAGCCATTTTTTTTTTTTTTTTTAATAATTTGGCTTAATTCTTCTTAAAGAGTGGCCAGTAGACCTAGCCAGTAAATTTCTTCAAACTACCCATTTCCACAACACTAGGTGGAATTTTATTTCAACATTTGATAATTCTCGGGCTGCATGCAAATTTCCCACACATCTATTCTGTATGCTGAGAAAGAGTAAAGATCCCATCAGCATTTAGTTTACTTATCCCGTTTAAAGGCTTATACATTTCAATTAAATGACCATGCAGACCCAGTTTCTAGAAGCTGCAACTTATAGAATCCCAGTCTACCTTGATAAGAATATCCCGTTGAACTTCAATTTTGTTGCGCTTCTATGCCCCTTTCTAACAGATCCATGTTCTTTCTAAAATGAGGTTTCCAAATCCGTATGTTTTTTGTAGTATTTCAGGTGTGACCTAGCCACTGTCTTATTCACTGGAATTATCCCCTGTTTGCCACTGATGTTAAAGTTCCTGTATATATCACCGACAGAGCTGTCCTAGTAGCATATTTGCACTGCTCAGAGAATTTCACCTCAGATTGTACAATTATCCTTTTTCTTAATCAACTAATGGATTAGTGCTATTTGAATGCAGTAGCTTGCATTTATCAATGTTAAACCTCAACTGTCACTTTTCAACCCATCTCTTTTTATGTACAAATCCACGTTAGAAACCATTTTTGCCAAAACTTTAAAACTTTCTTTTTTTTCTTAAACTCCCATCATTTGTTTTTGCATTCATGGTTTACAGTAAGGGAGTAAGAACACATATATACAGTCAGTGATTACTGAATTGTGACCACCTACCTAATACTATGTTGGGCCATCATTTGCACAGATAACAGCTGCTGTTCACCTAAGCATTGTCATATCTCCTCTAGATATCTAAAGATGTCTGTAGGGATCTGCAGTCATCTGCTTGCTAGGCTTTTCAGTGTCGGAATAGATGATGGTTGCATGTCCATATGCCTCACTTCCTGTTCCAAAACATCCCACAGGTGTTCAACTGGACTGAGGTCAGGTGAATTTGGAGGCCACTCAATGGGCTGATGACACAGCCCATTATCATCTTGGAAGATCCTGTTTCTGTCCAGGGAAAAAAAAAAAATGCAACATGGCAGGGTGCACATGGTCTCCAAAGAGCGGCCAGTAGACCTAGCCAGTGAAATCTTGGGGCATACACACCAGGGATCTTAATTCTTGCTAGCAAAACAAGCTTTATATTAAGCAACCATCAACACCTGCCTGGATAGTGGGCACCATGCATGATGGGTCTATGGACTAGTGTTGCACCAGGTATTTGGAATCATCTAACCAGCACACTTGTTTCCAGTCCTCCAGTGTGTTGTTGACACCAAAACATTTGCCGTCAATGATGATTAGTGGTGATGACGATTAGGGTCTCTTGGGTTATCTACCATGGAACCCTACACGTCTGAGTGTGTGGTGTATCATAATTTGGGATATTGTTTTTGCATTCCACATATTGTATTGTAATGTCAACTGGCAAACAGTGACCTGCTGTTCAGCCTGTATGATGCACTGCACCATTCAGTCACCAGGAACATCCACCTTGCATAATCTATTACAGTTTAAGGGGGAGGACTTTAAACTGTTTTGCTTCACAGTCATATCACACTTGAAGTTTCTGAATATCAGCTATATCGTATTCTTCAGTTGGCAGGAGGTAATCTGACCCATTCAACACCATTCTTTGTACACCTTAAGCAGAAACCGAGAAACGGACAAAACATGCTGTTTCTGATACGGAAGCACCTGACACACGAGCTCCCACAATCATGCCCTTTTCAAACTCTGTGATATCTCAACTACATCCCATAACTGCTACTTTATCACTTTGACTTGCATGACCAGATGCAAATTTCCACTGCTCTAGTGTACGAAGCTGTTTCACTTTTTAAACCGCGAACTATGCGGCATAGTCCATTATGGATGGGATGGTCATAAGTGAGTTGATGGTGGGTTGATATGTTTTTTAATGGCACAAGGGCTATAAGACCATATTGTGTTGCTTCTATTCCATAGTACAATTAGCAGTTAAAATCTAACAGATATTTATTTAAAGTATACCCAGTAAAATAAAATAAAATAAAATATTTCCAGAAGCTTTCGGAACTCGTGTCCCTTTCTCAACTGACAGAATTTTTTAAATACATTACAAGCAAACTGTGGCACGTTACTCATTCGTCATTGTTGTAGCACGGACGTGTGCTGCCTTGCGCCAGTGATCATCCATCAATAAAACGGTTGTCTCCAGGATTGGATGTATACGCATGCCTTTCTGGCGATTTAATGCCTTAGGGTTGTTCATTATGTTTAGTGACTCTAGCCATAGGCGGTGGCGAAAGTGTCGCGCGTGGTCCACTATCTCAAAGTCGCGCTTGGGGTCAAGATCGTGGTTGGTAGCCCAAAAATGTTCTGCAAGCGCGGACTGGTCAGTTTCGGCAAGCCGGATTGCTCTGTCGTGTTCCGTGAGGCGATCCTGGAGACGTCTCGATGTCTCACCTACGTAGCAACTGTTACAGGCCCTACAGGTGATACGGTACACTACATTGCTGCGTAAGACAGGTGTGACAGGGGTCTTCACACTGGAGACAAGTGAACGTAGGTTCCTACCTGGTAATTGTACACATTTTATGTTGTAACTTCTCAGGATCTTCGAGATACGTCCTGACACTCCTGGATAATACGGAATGTAGGCGGATGATATGCCGACTTGCTTCGGAGGTCTTGGGTTGGAAGTAAGTTCTTGTGCCTGTAACAAGCATCTGTTTAGTACATGGGATGGATAACCGCATCTGGTTAAGTCCGCCTTCACACGGGAGATCTCGTTACGTCTAATTGTGTCGGTGCTGGAATGGCTCCAGGCCCTGGAGAACAGGGTGCGGGCAGTGCTACTGAGATGGCTTGGAGCGTGGCCGGACCCGTAGTTGGTGAATTGACCGCACCACATGGGTTTGCGGTATACTGAGGTCTCTAGATGTGGGCCTACGCGATGCACTAGCACGTCCAGAAACGGGAGCGAACCGTCCACCTCTGATTCTACGGTAAACTTGATGAAATTGGATAGAGAGTTGAGGTATTCTAGTAGTACCGTTTCAGAACCACGTGGTATTATGGTAAAAATATCGTCGACATATCTACACCACGTTGTAATAGGTGTAGGTGGGTTCTGGTGTATCTGCTTCTCCAGATCTTCCATGGCGATGTTAGCTACTACGGAACTGACAGGGGCACCCATAGCAGTGCCATGTACTTGTTTGTAGAGTGAGTCTTCAAAGGTGAAGATGCTGCTAGAGAGGCATAGGTTGAGGGCGGTACAGATGTCATCAGTGGATAGTGACGTCCTGGATTGGAGGCTTAAGTCGCTCTCAAGGAGCCTTCTGGCGCAGTGCACGGCCTGTTGGACGGGAATCGAGGTGAATAAAGAAACCACGTCAAATGATGCCATGACAGAGTTATCATGATAACTCTGTCATGGCATCATTTGACGTGGTTTCTTTATTCACCTCGATTCCCGTCCAACAGGCCGTGCACTGCGCCAGAAGGCTCCTTGAGAGCGACTTAAGCCTCCAATCCAGGACGTCACTATCCACTGATGACATCTGTACCGCCCTCAACCTATGCCTCTCTAGCAGCATCTTCACCTTTGAAGACTCACTCTACAAACAAGTACATGGCACTGCTATGGGTGCCCCTGTCAGTTCCGTAGTAGCTAACATCGCCATGGAAGATCTGGAGAAGCAGATACACCAGAACCCACCTACACCTATTACAACGTGGTGTAGATATGTCGACGATATTTTTACCATAATACCACGTGGTTCTGAAACGGTACTACTAGAATACCTCAACTCTCTATCCAATTTCATCAAGTTTACCGTAGAATCAGAGGTGGACGGTTCGCTCCCGTTTCTGGACGTGCTAGTGCATCGCGTAGGCCCACATCTAGAGACCTCAGTATACCGCAAACCCATGTGGTGCGGTCAATTCACCAACTACGGGTCCGGCCACGCTCCAAGCCATCTCAGTAGCACTGCCCGCACCCTGTTCTCCAGGGCCTGGAGCCATTCCAGCACCGACACAATTAGACGTAACGAGATCTCCCGTGTGAAGGCGGACTTAACCAGATGCGGTTATCCATCCCATGTACTAAACAGATGCTTGTTACAGGCACAAGAACTTACTTCCAACCCAAGACCTCCGAAGCAAGTCGGCATATCATCCGCCTACATTCCGTATTATCCAGGAGTGTCAGGACGTATCTCGAAGATCCTGAGAAGTTACAACATAAAATGTGTACAATTACCAGGTAGGAACCTACGTTCACTTGTCTCCAGTGTGAAGACCCCTGTCACACCTGTCTTACGCAGCAATGTAGTGTACCGTATCACCTGTAGGGCCTGTAACAGTTGCTACGTAGGTGAGACATCGAGACGTCTCCAGGATCGCCTCACGGAACACGACAGAGCAATCCGGCTTGCCGAAACTGACCAGTCCGCGCTTGCAGAACATTTTTGGGCTACCAACCACGATCTTGACCCCAAGCGCGACTTTGAGATAGTGGACCACGCGCGACACTTTCGCCACCGCCTATGGCTAGAGTCACTAAACATAATGAACAACCCTAAGGCATTAAATCGCCAGAAAGGCATGCGTATACATCCAATCCTGGAGACAACCGTTTTATTGATGGATGATCACTGGCGCAAGGCAGCACACGTCCGTGCTACAACAATGACGAATGAGTAACGTGCCACAGTTTGCTTGTAATGTATTTAAAAAATTCTGTCAGTTGAGAAAGGGACACGAGTTCCGAAAGCTTCTGGAAATATTTTATTTTATTTTATTTTACTGGGTATACTTTAAATAAATATCTGTTAAACTATGGACCCCAGTACTCCAGGCCCATTTGTCACTATTCGATCACTTTATGGCCATAATACCTACAACGATTGTGCACAGTTGCAAAAGTGCTTCCTCTCAATAGCTCGCTACAGGCAACATTTACGCTTCGCCCACAGATGCAAAAGCAATCGAATTATACCTAAAGGGTTCCGATACAAAGCCCCGTTCCACAACTCTCATATGGATCGTGCCTGCTTTAACTTCAGCCTGCGCACGTTAAATTTATGGATATCCCATCTCCACCGTGAAATCAGGAACGCTGACTACAACAAGTCCAGACTGTTACAACACATACAAGGTAAGGTCTCGCCTATTGTATTTACAAACCTTATACATACCATCTGCCATCGGGCTAGTCAGACCTCGGATACCTACCGTTTACGCCAACAGCGCAAGTTCATAAACTTGAGCATAGAAACTAACTCCTTAAAGACGAACACTCGTTCAGACGACACGACTTCTTTCGTCTTGAATCTAAGTAACAAACAACTGTCCAATGAGCAGCTGAGTGTTTTATCAAACGGTATGAAATTCGCCGTTATACCATCGAAACCTCCCATCACACAGCTCGCTATGGGCATAGAAGCCAGTATTACCAACCTTCCCGAAGAAACTGCCAACGAGATCCGATTCAAGACTGCCGCAGTCCTCCGCAACACTCGAAAAACGTGCTCAAACCTCAACCACCGCCAACGTGCCGCCCTGTCATCTATAAGAAAAGACAACTCCATCGTTGTACTTCCTGCTGATAAAGGGCGCCGGACTGTTGTGCTGGACCGATCAGCCTACCGAGAGAAAGCCTTGGCCCTATTACTCGATCCTAACGTATATGAACCTCTACCTGATCCTCCCGTTAAAGTCTTGAAACGTCTGGAAGCAAATGTTAATAAACTTGTCCACGCATGGCTTAAAGATAAGAAGATCCCGACCGCGACTCACCATCTTCTGCGTGCTACTGGCTGCCAACTACCACAATTCTACGGATTACCAAAGATCCATAAACCGGGTATTCCTCTCAGACCTATAGTGTCTTGCTGCAGTGCCCCAACGTATGAACTGTCCAAACACATCGCGAGCCTCCTCTCGCCTCTTATAGGTAATACATCTCACACCGTTAAAACAGCAGTGAATTCATTAACACCATTAAGGACATTTCAATCCCTGATAACTCTGTCATGGCATCATTTGACGTGGTTTCTTTATTCACCTCGATTCCCGTCCAACAGGCCGTGCACTGCGCCAGAAGGCTCCTTGAGAGCGACTTAAGCCTCCAATCCAGGACGTCACTATCCACTGATGACATCTGTACCGCCCTCAACCTATGCCTCTCTAGCAGCATCTTCACCTTTGAAGACTCACTCTACAAACAAGTACATGGCACTGCTATGGGTGCCCCTGTCAGTTCCGTAGTAGCTAACATCGCCATGGAAGATCTGGAGAAGCAGATACACCAGAACCCACCTACACCTATTACAATGTGGTGTAGATATGTCGACGATATTTTTACCATAATACCACGTGGTTCTGAAACGGTACTACTAGAATACCTCAACTCTCTATCCAATTTCATCAAGTTTACCGTAGAATCAGAGGTGGACGGTTCGCTCCCGTTTCTGGACGTGCTAGTGCATCGCGTAGGCCCACATCTAGAGACCTCAGTATACCGCAAACCCATGTGGTGCGGTCAATTCACCAACTACGGGTCCGGCCACGCTCCAAGCCATCTCAGTAGCACTGCCCGCACCCTGTTCTCCAGGGCCTGGAGCCATTCCAGCACCGACACAATTAGACGTAACGAGATCTCCCGTGTGAAGGCGGACTTAACCAGATGCGGTTATCCATCCCATGTACTAAACAGATGCTTGTTACAGGCACAAGAACTTACTTCCAACCCAAGACCTCCGAAGCAAGTCGGCATATCATCCGCCTACATTCCGTATTATCCAGGAGTGTCAGGACGTATCTCGAAGATCCTGAGAAGTTACAACATAAAATGTGTACAATTACCAGGTAGGAACCTACGTTCACTTGTCTCCAGTGTGAAGACCCCTGTCACACCTGTCTTACGCAGCAATGTAGTGTACCGTATCACCTGTAGGGCCTGTAACAGTTGCTACGTAGGTGAGACATCGAGACGTCTCCAGGATCGCCTCACGGAACACGACAGAGCAATCCGGCTTGCCGAAACTGACCAGTCCGCGCTTGCAGAACATTTTTGGGCTACCAACCACGATCTTGACCCCAAGCGCGACTTTGAGATAGTGGACCACGCGCGACACTTTCGCCACCGCCTATGGCTAGAGTCACTAAACATAATGAACAACCCTAAGGCATTAAATCGCCAGAAAGGCATGCGTATACATCCAATCCTGGAGACAACCGTTTTATTGATGGATGATCACTGGCGCAAGGCAGCACACGTCCGTGCTACAACAATGACGAATGAGTAACGTGCCACAGTTTGCTTGTAATGTATTTAAAAAATTCTGTCAGTTGAGAAAGGGACACGAGTTCCGAAAGCTTCTGGAAATATTTTATTTTATTTTATTTTACTGGGTATACTTTAAATAAATATCTGTTAAACTATGGACCCCAGTACTCCAGGCCCATTTGTCACTACAGTTAAAATCTGTTAAATAATACTATTTGTTTCAAGAAAACAAAGAGCTCGGCTAGATTTGCATCGTCTCCAATCAGATGAGGTAATGTTAAAGGTTCTTGCAGATGTGACAGCGACGTGAAAATTTTGTTTCGATAATTATTATAATGGTTACAATTTATTAGAATATGCTTCACCGTAAGTGTAGAATTTAGTGTGACAAAATGTATAAATAGGTGGATCTTCCCCCATGAGTAGATAAATATGGGTTAGATGCGTGAGCTCAATACATGTCCTAGCCAGGATCACTTCCTCTTGCCTATTTGATCACACGCTTGATGGCCACAACTTCGGTTTGTGTTTAAATTGAAATAGCTTATTGCTGCCCTGAGCCTGCCAGATTTGCAACTCTTGCTCTTCACACACGTTTTTTATGACCACTTGGTAGTTAGGAGAGCTTGCAGTGATTGGATGTTTAGTGGCTTGATCTTCATGGTCATTTCCTTTGATGCCTACATGACCTCGTATCCAACAGAAAGTGACTGATTGGTTAGCAGCAGATAATGCATTTATCTGTGATCTGATTTGCTTCAAGAGTGGGTGAATTGGCTTGGATGAATTTTTTAATGCTGTTATTGCACTCAAAGAGTCAGAATAGATCATTGTTTGCTTATAGGATAGATCAGTCGTGTGATCTAGAGCTATCTTTATCGCAAACAGTTCGGCAGTATAGACACCGTATTCCCTTGGAAGAGACACAGAACTAGAAAAGATAGTAGAAACCGCACCAACACCTACTGTTGTACTTGTTTTTGAGCAATCGGTGTATATATATATATATATGAAAACTCTGAGAATGTTTAGCTACACATGCAGCATGGAGTTTCCTGATGGTGAGATCTGCTGCTTGTTTTTCCCCCCATCATTGGAAAGAGAGATCACAGACCGGCATATAACTAGACCATGGAGGGTCATAAGTGCTTGCGTCCTGAAAGATATTATCCATATGTAAATTCCAGCATTCTGTTAACTGTAGTAGCCTTATTCCATCTTCAAAAAGGCCTCTAAGGTTGGGGAAGTTCATGTTTATAATGTTAAAATTAATACACCAACCGTTTAAATTAACATAGGTTAATATTTACAAAAAGTAATGGATACTATAAAATAATCTATATGTAGTATATTCTTAGTGTGTACCAGAACCAGAAGTGACTCAGGAGCGTGGTAGGCAGAAACGCTCATCTTTTGCGAGGATTACATTCAGGCTCGTGGTGGACCTTATGTTTTTTACAGAAATGAATACACTTGGATTTTTGTACAGATAAGCGGTAGCCGTTGCGAGACATCCACAGCTCTATTTTGTTAATTGAGATCTGAAGCTGCCTCTCAATGGAATTCATATTTTTCCCTTGGCATAAGATCATGAGGTCATCTGCATAATGATATAATTCTACTGTGCTTGGAATATGGTGGATGAGATTGTTTATTCTTATTAAAAATAGCGCAGGACTCAAAATAGATCCCTGAGGGAACCCCCTCCTCCTGTATATGAATTCAAGAAAGATATTTAGATGACTAACTTGAAATGTTTGTTTGTTGTTTGTTATTTGGTTTTTAGGAGCATTAGCAACTAAGGCCATATTGCTCCGGGATATGCGGTGGTCATTCCCTGACCTTTTCGCATCCTCCGTATTTGGTGGTCACACGCTCGAACCCCGGTTCAAGAAGCATGTGCTACACACTGCTGCTCCTGCCCACCTGGCTACGGAGGTGCCAGTAACTAACTAACTTGATACGTTCTGCACTGGAGAAAGCTTTGAATAAACAAGGGAAGCCTGTCTCGTAGTCCAAAGGTGTGAAGATCCCGTAAATAACGAAACAGCATGTTGTATCAAAGGCCTTCTCTAAATCCAAACTCACCATAACTAGGTGGTCCTTTCTGACAAAAGCATTTCTGATGTTCGATTCTGCTTTGGCCAGCATATCCAATGCAGATCTGTTTTGCTGAAAGCCATACTAATTTTTATGCAAGATGTTAGGTGACTCCAAAAACCAGATGAGGCACTTGAGGACCAATTTCTCAAGTGTTTTTCCTAAACAACTAGTTAAGGAAATTGGACGACAATTTACCAGATCAGAGAGATCTTTTCCTGGTTTAGGGATGGCTAATACAAGTGAATGCCTCCAAGAGTGAGGATATACATGCTCCTGAAAAATTCTGTTAAAATTTATTAGTCAAGTTTGTAAGTCTGTGTCATTCAGGTGTTTTAGCATAATGTAAAATATACCATCAGGGCCAGCCGCACCATTGGGTGCTCTGTTAACAGATTCCTTTAACTCTGATATTGTAAAAGGCTGATTATATGGAAGAGAGGGGCGGGCGTTGAAATTTAACTTCTGCCTTTTTGATGCATCTAATTCGTTGGAATGGAGCATCATATGAGCTAGCTGCTGAAATTTTGGCAAAAACTTCAGCGAAAGCATTTGCTATGTCTTTGGGGGAAGATAGTTCCTGACCATTACAGATCAATATAGGAGAGGATGACAATGGATATTTGCCATTCAGAAGTTGGATTTTCCTCAGATTAATCTACTATCAGTGTTTTTTGTAATGGTGGTTGCAAATTGAATCCACGAATCTTTATTAGCCTTTTTTCTTATTTATCGTGCTTTAGCATTTTGAATTTCTTATAGTTTATAAGGTTAATAGTAGTGGGATGCTTGAGGAAAATATTCCAAGCTTTATTCTTTTCTATTTTCGCTATATTACATTCATCATTCCACCAGCAGTTTTGGTGCCTGCGTGGACTAGTTGATGACTGAGAAATAGCTTTTTCAGCTGCTCCTGCTAGAATCTGTTTAGTGATATGTTCAAAAGCTTCATCTATTGACTGATCCTGAATGAAATTTTTATCTAAAACTATACTTAAGGAAATTTTTATCTAAAGCTATACTTAAGGAAATTTTTATCTAAAGTTATACTTAAGGAAAATTTTATCCAGTTTGCCTTTGTAAATTTTCATCTTCTGTGAATTTCTGGATTGGAGGAGATAGTTTGAAATTTACAAGTAATTGGATGATGATTGCTATTATGTGGAAAATCCAATACTGCCCAATGTATACTTGGGTACAGAGCAGGGGAGCAGATAGATGGTCTATGGCAGAAGTATTTCCTGTGGGAAAATGCACATGGGTATGTGCACCTGTGTTCGGCAAAATTAAATTAAGAGTATCCAGTAATATTTCTATTAGCTGCCCTCTTTTATCCATATGCAGACCACCCCATAATGGGTGGTATCCATTAAAGTTGCCCACCAAACAAATAGGAGGTGGTATCTGGGCAAGGAGCTCATCAAAGTCTCTGAGTACATATGTTTGGTTGGGTGGAAGATAAATAGAAACAAGAGATAAAATTATTCTAAGTTCTATTCTAACAGCAACAACTTCTAAATTAGTTTTTAAGGGAATTTGCCTAGATGGATTAGTAGTGGATACTAAAACTGCTACAACTCCATGGGCTGCAGTTACTGCATTCCTGTCACGCCTATACAAAGTATATTTTTTTATTGAGGGGGTCACTTGTGGAGTTAAATATGTTTCCTGTAAACAAATGCCTGCTGGACTGAAATCTCGGATTAGGTCATACAGCTCATCTGTATTAGTACGAAGTCCTCGACAATTCCATTGTAAAATGCACTGCATTATTTAGTTTTAGTGGTAGGATGATCTGGTTGCTTTTTAGAGGCAGTAAGCTTACAGTGATCTATTTTAATTTTATCTTTTTTAGGAAAGGTAGGCCGTCCAGTGTCCATATCTTCTTCGGCATAAATTTCTAATATTGGTTCTTCTTGAGTTTTGTGATCTATATCCATTTCTGTAGTATTAATTTGGCTCTTAGTAGAAGATTCATCTTTTGCCATCCTGGTCTCACTTTGGGACTGGATGGCACTAGTAGAGGGGATGGAAATTGGGGTATTACAAGTATGGTCTCTATTTTTTTGCTTCAAAGATGGATTAGGAGCTGAAAGCTGAGCTCTAGCCCATTCAGCAAGTGATATGTTAGGCAGAACTGAGTCATTGGTTTGTGTAGCAACCGAAAGATATTTCTTTGTAATGTTTGCATATGTACGGGCTGGAGTATCTTTCAGTATTTGTCATCTTGCTTCCTTTATGTTCAACTTTAAATTTTTTTCCCAAGTTTCCATAACTCACAATTTTTAGAATATGCAGGATGATCTTCCTTGCAATTAGGGCAAACTGGAGATGTTGCAGTACAGTCTGTCTGAGTGTGATCCTGGGATCCACATTTTGGACTTATTGTGTTTCCTCGACATGTTGTCTGAGAGTGTCCGAATTTCTGACACTTATAACACCGTATTGGATTTGGAATATAAGGGCAGATATGGCAATTTAGGTAACCCGCTTTAACAGTATTTGGCAAGTTCGGAATGAGATTGCCATCTCTACACCACGGGTTGGAATGAGATTGCCAACCCTACGAGTCAGGATTGTCTTAGCTTGTATGACCTTTTGATCTTTTAGTTCTTGTTCCTCTTCTGTTACATTCAGAAAATCTCACTCAGAAATAACACCTTTGGAACTATTTAGGGGGTGATATGGGGAAAGATTTTAACAGGAATTCCTCCAAATGTTGTGAGCTTTAACAATAGTTCTGAATGTTTGGATTGTGTCTCAACGAGTAAATCCCCCCACTGTAATCTTTTGACCATGTTAGGTGATCCAGCAGCATTTTCTAGAAATCTTTGTATGACAAATGGAGGGAGTTTGCTCACTGCTTGATTCTGTGTTCTTTGTTTAAAGAATGGATAATGAGGAAAGTTACTCTGTTTGGTGATTATCTTTTTTTAAGCACTTGTTTTTGCGCATTTCCACAATCCGAGTTATACCAATCTGTGGTATTTGAGTTTGGAGGTGCTAATGCTCTAAAAGGAGTTAACATGGATAATTTTCTTTATCCACGTTAGCTCCTTTTTGCCCTGGGGGAGATTAGCTTTTCCACCGAGGTTACCGGCCCCGCCACGGGGAGGCAGGAGCAGGGCCAAAAGGAGGCCAAGCGATTAGAAAGGTTAGTTCGTTAGTAAATAAAGAAGTATATGTAATAAAGAAGAAAGGTGGATTTACCCTCTTTGTTCTTATTTGAGGCTTTTCAAGTCTAGAACTGGTTTATAAATGAACTGCTGATAGTAAATGATATAACTTAAAAAGAACTTTTATCACTGGAAAAAATCGCTGTTTAATTTGCAATAGGAATGCTTGACCTCGAATTCGCTTGGCACCTGGGGCCCATATGTGAGTGATCATTGGGTGTATATGTACATATAAGAACTGTATATAAATATGACATACAAAATATATAACAAGTTAAAATATGCAAAAATGCACATAACTTGAAACACACATTGTTAGATGTCATGTTATAGCAGGATGAGATGCACTAGTTTGTGAATTGAATTTGAATTCTATTAAACAGCGATTCTAATTAGCAAAAATAGGGGGAATATTATTCACAGGCTAAAAAAGCAAAGATATATTAAGCACAAATTTACCCTTTATTAGATTACTCACCAATTAAAAAATTAAATGATATGTGAAAATTGGAAGAATATATGTGATAATCGGAATAATTAATACGTACTATAATATGTACATACGAACTAGTCGACATTTCTGTCAAAGCTTTAAAAATAGGAATGAAGAAAAGAGCTGAAAATTAATTTTTTTATATGATTGAAGATTTCATGGAAGTGTAAACACATTTCACCACAATAACCCACAGAATTCCAGCTGTCGGTATTAATGCAAATTCAGTAAGATCAAGTTTACTGTCTGCTTATGATAGATTTCACTAACATCTGTTAAAATAGATTGAAATTTCAGGTTCAACATAATTCATATATGTATTTACTGCAACTGCTTTGAATACATGCAGCATGCTATTAATGCATATAAAATTGTAAAAAGTTTGGTGAAGTAACAATTATTTGATCACAGAAAAACACTAAAATTTTTTTGGACATTTTTTTTTTTAAGTACTTGACTTTCTTAAAAGTCCTAAGAAAAGCTCTCACTCCTGGGATTAAAAGGAGTAACAATGTCTCAAAAAAATCTGATCTGCAGGCAGCTGATCAGGTTTTTATGAGATAAAAAACTAGAACAAACATGGCAGAAAGGTTAAAAACAGATGCATGCCCATTGATAGCACCAATGGTTTTAATTATTCACTCTATAGGAGATTTGCCACCTTTCCTAAGTGCCTAGTGAACATATTAGGGAGACCAAAAGCAGTGGAACTTCTGAAGTCTGGAGACTTACTATTTGAAGTGGCAAACACTCAACTGTCTACTAGATTTTTGAAAACAACAATCCTTGGAGGACTACAGGTACCAATAATCTTAAACAGTGCAAGGGAAATGATCAATGGGATCTCCTCCATGAAACTGAGGAAGAAATGCAACAGAAAATCAAAACCCAAGGCGTCATTCAAGTGAAAGGAATAACTATTAAAAATGAGGGAATGGTTATCCCGACTAGAACAGTAATATTCTTCAATAAACTGAAATCACCTATATCTGTAACACTGGATATTTGAACTGCCAAATAAGATTTTACTTACTAAATTCAATTTGCTGTTTTGAATGTCAAACGTGTGGTCATTCACACACACACACACACACACACACACACACACACACACACACACACACACACACACACACAGCATGCAGAGGAATAGTGATATGTGCAAAATATGGTTCATAGGATTGTACAACTGAGCATTCAAAATGCGCTAACTGCAGAGTAACCACACTGGCTACTATAGAGAATGAGAAAATTGAGTGCCAAAGAGAAAGAAATTAGCAGGAGGCAAAGAGAGCAGTGCAGCCAACATGCCCAAGTAAATAGTCTTGCCACTCAGATAACCCAAAAACAATGTATAACATCTATTTGTGTCCCTATTGTATATTGTTTACCATTCCACCAAATTTTGGAAGGTAGTAAGCTCAATTTGTCACGATTTTGCGACATGGGGGATTGATGTCATTTTCGTTTCATAACAAAGAAAAATGGAGTCGGGAGAGGAGATTGCACAAAGGATCATGAAAGGTGATCTTGGATGTGCTCAGTGCTGGCATAAACTAGCTGTGAGCAAATCCAAGATCATTACATTACATGCACTTCAGCCTTACCAGTTGAAGTGCATGTAATGTAGGCATTACAGTACCTGTATTGCTGAAGCAGTTGTATATTTCCATCAAGAGGCAAATCATAAACTTTTTCTGCAATCAGCTAGTCCGGTCAAGAATATTTAAAATGGTTTGCAATTGGGAGATAAGACTCCAAATTACACGTATGAGTAGAATCTTTTGCTTGTCATTGGTCATTCTCATTAAGGTGCAGAAGTCCTCACTGGTCATCAAGTTTTCATGTTTCTTTACAATTGCGCTGAGTTGGTTAAGCATGGCGAGATGTAGATCCTAATTCATCTCACTATTTGGATGATTGTAAAAGTTTCGAAAGGGGTCTTCTCGCAATCGTGTTACAAGGCTATGCAGTCATTACCGCATGCTTCATCAGAGTCAACATTGTTGTTATCTTGACACATCATCTTACATATTTAAATTGTTTTGCGAATGTCCAAGTCCGATTCATACAATTTGCGATCTAGTATGAGCTCTTGTTGTTGTTGTAGATCTTGACATATTTCATCTCTGATAGTATTTCTGTTTGCAAAATGGAAAGTGCAGCATTACCATCTAAGGCTTGTACTCATTGAGATCCTGAGCCAAGTCATAGTTTGATAGTGTATTATGCGTGGATACTGTTGTTTCTTGCTGATCTCATTAGTGCTGCATGTGTAATTTGTGACAAAGCATGACAGAGTAACATGATCCAACATGATAGCATGATTGCAACAATACGAATACTTGTATTGTTGCAATCATAATATTCAACAAATGGCTACAATCAAATGGGTAATTAGGCTATTGGCCTAACCTCTTCCAAACATTGATTCAGTAGAGTAAGCAGCGGGCATGTGTATCCTATCTGTCACCAACACTGATTTAGTTGAGTAAGTAACGGGTGTGGGCATAAATTACATCATTTATGATTTCAGTTCTAGCTGTTCAAAATTTAGTAAGTGTCGTCAGAGATGTTTACACATAAAACATCTTTTGTGTGTACAGGGTACACATGTGATTTTTTTAAAAATTTGCGCCCATGCCTCCATTATGTTAAAACAGAAAAGGATTGGTCTTTCTATCACACAAAAGAATCAGGTAGCGTTACACAGGCTAAAAACCACCAGCGTTGATCTGAAGAGCAGTACCAAAGAGTTTCTGTTCGCAGTGAATCGCTGCATGCTTCATGTACAGTGAAGATTGTGAACTTGTCCAATGTGTGTGTGGCCTAGAAATGTTTTTTAGGCAATGATGCGGGAAGATGAAGTTCTTTGATCAGTACTGTGAAAGCCAAAATATAAAAAGATGTTCACTCCTTTCAGTTGATATCCTCGGCACGAGGGCTGTTTAAGAATAGATAATTAATTTTACAAGATGATTCTTTGCCATACCAGTTAGTGAAGAGCATTAAGTTTATTTTTTACTGTCTGTGGAAAAACAATTAAATAGAGAGAGAGAGAGACAGAGAGAGAGAGAGAGAGAGAGAGAGAGAGAGAGAGAGAGATATGCCAATTGGATTTTAATGATAAAACTTAACACTAAGTAAAAATATTTATTCAGTATTTTTAAAGTATGTTCCTTAGCTATAATAGTCAATGGACAGATAGATGCAATTATTTTAACAGAAATGATTACCTTTAAAAATACAGGGCATGTATTTTCCATGTGAGGACAAGATGACCAAAACCACTTTGGAAGAGAGCCAGTTTTTGCAGTAGAAACATAATAACCCAAAGCCAGGGGCTGTTGGAGAAGTTGTAGCAATTCTTCTTGGGTATCTACAACATTACTGGAACTCTATAAAAAAAAAAAAGGGAGTACACATAAACAATAATTATAATGAAATATTTTGAGTTGCATACCTTAGTAATGATAAGACCAACCCATGTTCTCCTTGACTTCAAAAATAAGCTTGAGAAGATTCATATGCATGTTTGAATTCATGACATAATGCAAGGCCTGGTGATGTTGATTACCAATTTTAAACACAGTCTTCTTATGCTTATTTATTTGGAAGTGCCTCATTACATCATGTATCTACACTATTTAAAAATGAACAATCACATTTGGAATACAGTACGCAAAAGGAAACATGTTACTTTTTCAGAATTCACAATACAGTATACAGAAAATCATTCATATCAAATTCAGTTTTACACTACACATAAAAAAAAAAAAAAAAAAAAAAGAAGAAGAAGAAAGGGCTTAATGTTAAGCATATCCAACAAAGAGCATAACATACTTTGTGATTTTTAACATATAATTTCAAATGCTTAATTCTGCAATGTTTCATGTTATGCAGCATATTGCAGAATAGCACACCTAATGATCAATTTATTAACGACATATAAAGTAAAAAATTAAACAGAAATTAACAGAATTATTTTACAAATTCAGAATTTAATGGTAAATTAATTTTTCTTTGTGTTTTTGCAAAAAAATAGAGAAAATTATTAGGATGGTAAGCAGGAAAATGTAAAAAAGTCTCCATTGTAAATATGGATAACTATATAAATATCGTTACAGTGTTTTTGCTTCAGTATTACTCTTAAAAATTCATACCTTATAGAGTAGATATCATATATAAAATCAAAATAATTAGAACTTAAAATTATCATTATTTTATCATTTATGTAGCTTCCAAATTTATATGTGCTGAACAGAAAACAGCTGTCGTAAGATCCTGATTGTGACATCACAGAGTTTAGTGTGAAGCAGGTGAAAATAACGATGGTCCCGGTTTTTTATTTTCTATAATTGTAGTGAAAGGGCATCTGCTGTTTTGAATAAGATTTTAAAAGCTACCCAATGTTCTTGTGCAAAGTTTTGACAGTCAAGATTCTGGACTGAGTACTGTTTCATAATCAGAGCATTGCAATGGGGCTTCAATAACTCATCAAAAAGAAGTGTGTACAACTACTTCTTACTTCTCTGTTGTAATATCTATATAATCTGTAACTAGCTGTTATAGTTAGTGTGTTCAACCATTTTTGTTGCTGCTGTCTCATGTTGCTTGTTTGAACAGTAATTTCACAGTCTTGTTCATTTACATCAATTGCAACATGTCCTGAAAGCTAGCAGACTCTTGCTTTTTGATTCCATTTATTATTTTTGTGAGTGTGTTTTGGATCTGGAACACAATCAGGTGTATATTACTTGGTATCATGTTGTAATTCTTGTAAAGCACAAAATTAGTCTGTGATGGTTATTTGATTTAACTAGCAGCCATATCAGATTTAGGTCAAAGTTGAGATAATAAACTTAGAGATTTGGAAGACAGAGAGAGAGAGATAAAGTCAGTTCAGGACAAAAAAAAAAAAAAAAAAAATACGAGTTACAATGCTGTCCCACCTGAAACTTGCCATGCAATGTAAACAGGCAGGCAGGTAGGAAGGCATATGGTGTCCTTTCAATGATTTTTCAGATGATGATGAGACTGCAGTTGGAATACTATATTCACACCTAGAAAGGAGCGCCTAAAAAAAGCCAACCTTCTACAGAAAGTTCAAAGAAGAGTGACTCACCAGTCTAGTTATCCTCCACCGATTACTGGCCTAGAAGATGCAGACTGTAAATTTTTTGATAATTAGATGTTCTTGAGGGGAGAAGGGGGCTTGAATGAAGCGTATAAGGCCCTATGTGGATCAGTAAAAGGAAAGGAGCAAGGAATGTTCTCACCAGTGAGGGAGAAGTTTGGAGAGGGGGGGGAGACAAATATAAAATTTTCGACAGTAACAGAAG
The DNA here is from genome assembly GCF_048544385.1 of Mastigoproctus giganteus. NCBI lineage: Eukaryota > Metazoa > Arthropoda > Arachnida > Uropygi > Thelyphonidae > Mastigoproctus > Mastigoproctus giganteus. Next base: position 177,813,753 of record NC_143579.1, on the reverse strand, counting down.
GCTGGATCTCATGAACTTTATCTTTGGACAGTGTCTGAAGATCACTGGAATAAATTACATGCTAAGGTGGCCAAGGAAAAGAACTGGGTGGAGTTCAAAGCACAATTGAATGGCCACTTCCCCCCCACCTCCCTTTATTGCTTGCAGAAAATGTTGGCTCTCTTACATGTTCACTTGTATGTTTCTCCCATCTTGTTTTAAATAAAGTTCTCCATAATGAGTAGTCTGGTTTCAATTTTACTTTAGTATCATAGTGTAATAAAATTGTCTCCAAAATGAAAAGTGGTTTTGTGGGCTTCTGCATATATACAAGTTTGCATTTCTTGCATGATATGGTTCTAAAGCTGTATGCAAAGCACTCTGATGCATGAGATCTAGCCATCTTAGGACATGCGGTTTGATTGAGTTGTAAGTGGGTACTCTATAATCTAGTCAGGATCTTATCAGGTGGACCCTGATCAGTGTGCACCTTAAAATGGAGTTATCAACACCATTGTAACGCCATTCAGTTTCTTGAAGCAGGTTGTTCACCCCCCAAAGCCACATAATCAAGGGGGAGGTGCAATCTGGAGTTCAATAATTTACAAATTTAAAAAATTAAAGATGAGAATGAGTATTCTTGTTTTTTTGTAGTGTACTCTAAACTAAAAAAAAATATATATTTTTTTTATGAAAACCCCAAACACGAAAGGTATCAAAACCTATAGTACTTAGTACCGTGCATGGATTGAAGGAGAAGTATGGGGGGGGAGATGCCAAAAACTTTTCTCTAGAGACTAAACATGTGTTTCACCACTTCAAGCCTCCAATAAGCAAAGTGGTGGTATTTCACTGATTGATGAAAGTCATCTACCACCTAGATTTTACTGTCCATTATATGTAGACATGTATAGTATCTTATGTCGGACAGTTTCAAAATGCTAGTTCAACACTGCCTGGTACACTGTGATGAAACAGAACCCTGAAAAATGGCCAGAAATGTTTGTAATTATGTTTGTGCTGTGTAAGGGTTGTTGTGTTGTTTAATTGTTTATGGTCACTTTGCCACCAGGAAGTAATCACCTGGAAAGCCTGCCCTGTATCCTTCTACAACCATGAGGAAGTAGGCTACAACTACACATGTACCACATGGCCAATCTTGATTACCACATACTGATCAGAGCGGCTGCACATCCACTGGAGGTAGTGAAAAACCTGTGTCATCAGGAACCCAGGTGCCAATGACTCCAAAAATCTCTCACTCATGAACAAAGATTGATGGGCAGTACAAAAAAAAAAAAAAAAAAAAAAAAGAAGAAGAAAAAGAGAGGGATAAGATTGCAAAATGATACTTACATAATTATTTACATTAGAGTTTACATAATTTTTTACATTATTGTTTTTCCCTAATTAAATTAAACAGTATTAGCATTATTGGAAGTAAATTGTGGCAAAAGAGTTTTGTTTTTTTCTGTTGAAGACATCATCATCATCAGCCATTTTCAATCCACTGCAGGATGAAGGCCTCTCCAGCAACTTTCCAGTTCCTTCTGTTTTGAGCAGTGGCCATCCATTTACTACCCAAAAACTCATGAATTTCATCTATCCATCTCCGCCTTTGTCTTCCTGGCTTTCTTCTAGCTCCTCTTGGGTACCATTCTGTTATTTTCTTAGTCCATCTGTCATCATGTCTTCGAGCTATGTGTCCTGCCCAAGACCATTTTAGTTCTTTAGTTTTGATAAGAATGTCCTTTACTTGAGTTTGCTGCCTAATCCATGTGTTTCTCTTCTTATCTAACAGTCTGATTCCCAATATAATTCGTTCCATTCTTCGCTGTGTAGTTCTCAGCTTCTCTTCCATTCTTTTGGTGAGTGCCCAAGTTTCACTTCCATAAGTCATGGTGGGGAGTATACATTGATTCATTATTTTACGTTTCAGACAAACTGGGATATTGCTCTTCAGTATGTGACTATATTTCCTGAATGCTATCCATGCAAAATTTATTCTTCTCTTGACTTCCAGCCATTTATCATTATTACAGCTGATAACTTGTCCCAGATAAGTATATGACTCCACCTTTTCAATTACTGCTCCTTCAATCATTATTTCCCTTTCCATGGCATACTTTTTCATCATTACTTTTGTTTTAGCCATATTCATCTTTAGTCCAAAATCCTTACTAACTGTGCATAACTGATTAAGATTTTCCTCTAATTCTTTGGGATCGTGGCTTATGACCACAATGTCATCTGCAAATCGTAAATGGTTTAGGTACTCTCCGTTCACATTGACTCCTTTCTGCAACCAGTCTAATCTTCTGAAAGCTTCCTCAAGGGCAGCAGTAAACAGCTTCGGAGATATTGTGTCTCCTTGTCGAACTCCTTTCTCGATTTTAAATCTGCTACTGTCTTTGTCTAGTCTAATAAAGGAGGTAGCACTCTCATATATTTTCTTCAAAATCATAATATATGGGGTATCTATGCCTTGTCTTTCCAGTGCCCGAAACATTGCCTTATGCTGTATGGAGTCAAATGCCTTTTCATAATCCACAAATGCCAAGCATAATGGTGTTTTATATTCATTTGCTTTCTCCATTAGCTGTGATCCATAGTTGAGAATCCTGTCCTAAAGCCAGCTTGCTCTTTCTTTTGGTTCTCATCAAGTATTCTTTCTAATCTGTTAGTAATGACCCTTGTGAACAACTTGTAGATGTGGGATAACAAGCTAATTGGTCTATAATTTCCAATTTCTGATTTATCTCCTTTCTTATGCAGCAAAACTATGATTGCATTATTCCACTGCTTAGGCGTCACACCTTTTCTAATGCACTTTGTGAAGAGCCTTGCCAGTTTTTGTGTTATGTCTCTTCCTCTCAATTTTAACAACTCTACAGTAACTTCATCTTCCACTGGGGCTTTCGATTCTTCATTTTCTTTAATGCATGTTCTACCTCATCAGGAAGAATATCGGGTATGTCGTATGTGTTGCTACTTTGCAATCCATCTTCCCCACTGCTGGTATCATTCCCTCGCTCCTTGTATAATTCTCTATAGTAGTCTTCTGCTATTTGAATTATGCCTTCTCTGCTGTTTCTAAGTACACCATTGCTATTCTTCAGTTTCAGTATCATTTGTCTTTCTGTATTACTGCTCATGGCTGTTGATTTAAATCCTTTGTTTTCCCTTAATGCTTGTTCTACTTTTCTTGTGTTAAACTTCTTATGTCCTCTCTAAGTCTCTTTCTAATGGCTTTGCATAACTCAGTATACTCAATTTTCTCCCTGTCAGTGTTTTTCTTGCTGTTCATTTGTCGTCTCCGGTTCATCATGACAAGTGTTTCTTGACTAATTTTTTCTTCTTTGGATTTCTGTTTCCCTATAGGTTTCTTGGGCTTTATCACTTTCAGAAAGTTGTAATATTCCTCGTCGATATCTTGGTCCTGAGCAGCCTGCAGAAGCTCAAACTTGTTCTTAAGTTCGAGTACATACTGCTTTTTCTCCTCCTCTGTTATCTCAAAGACCTTTGTATTATTTACTCGAGTCAGTTTTTTCCTTTCCTTTCCTACACCTATATCAAGTGTACATCTTACCATTCTGTGATCACTTCCAACATTTACCTTATTCAGGACGGTAACATCATTCATAATATATCTTCTGTTAGTGAGGATGAAGTCGATTTCATTACTTGTTAATCCATTTGGACTCTTCCATGTCCACTTTCTGTTCACCCTTTTCTTGAAAAAAGTGTTCGTTACTGACAGTCCTTGAGATTCTGCAAATTCCACAAGTCTTTCACCTCTTTTATTTCTTTCACCAATTCCAAAATTTCCTATAGTTCCTCTTTCTGCGCTGTTTTGCCTTTTTCCAACCTTAGCATTGAAGTCCCCCATAATAATAGTGTAGTGGGTTTTCTGCTCATCTAGAAGACTCTCAATTTCGGTGTACATTTCTTCAACCTCTTCATCATCATGGCTCGATGTTGGTGCATAAATCATTATAATCTTTAGCTTGTACCTCTTAGAAATCTTGAGTATTAGTCTTGACACCCTTGGTGATGTACTTTTGAATTCCAAAATGTTGTTTTTAAAACCTTTATGGACCAGAAACCCAACTCCACCTTCAATCCTTTCACTGTTTCCATTGGTGTACAGCAGATTTCCACTTGATAAACTTATAAGTGAGTCATTTCTTCTTCTTGTTTCAGCCAAACCGATGATATTCCAATTCACATTTTCTAATTCCTTTTCCAGCTCTAATATCCTGTCTTCACCGATGAGTGATCTTACATTATAACAGGCCAAGTTCAGTTTCCGTGCATGGCAGCCTGGTCGTACCCAGAGATTCTTAGCACCCTCTGCTTCCACTCTGATCCTCTCGCTGCCGTAAGAGGGAGAGTGAAAGCTGCTGGGGACTGAGGGCCATTTGTATTGTTGTGCTCTCATATGCTGGAGGGTTTGGTCTTTTCCTCTTCACACTGACCAGGCGTCTTGAAGAGAACCACTCTACACGTTCGTTGCCACCTAAGTGACGTAACAGGGCTTACCATCGAGAAGGTGTGCATGAGTGGATTTTAGGGAAGCAGGCCAACCGGACTTCTCCTAAATCTTCTGTAATAGAGAGATATTGGATCCATCAGTGTTTTAGGCTGAGTGTCTGATAACGCACAGGATATCTGTTTCCCTCTAAGTCCCTGCCTGCCTTTGCCACTGCTGTTGAAGACAGCAGTGCCAAATTCCTGAAAGGTAAGAGAGGAGTTCTGTTCATGAATTAATTGTTCCTCATTACCAGGAGATTTTGGATATTCAGTCTAAGTCTGTCAACTAAGGTAATCAAAATGTGAACATTTGTCGAGAATATGCTTGAGGTTCTCTTTGGTCCCCCAAATGTAACACCAGACCTTATGCTGTTAGTTATTTGGTTTATAGGAGCATTAGCAACTAAGGCCATATTGCTCCAAGGATATGCGGTGGTCATTCCCTGACCTTTCCGCATCCTCCATATTTGGTGGCTCACGGGCTCGAATCCCGGTCTAATCAAGAAGAATGTGCTACGCACTGCTGCTCCTGCCCACCTGGCTACGGAGGTGCCTCGACCTTATGCAATCAAATTTATTCCTGTTATGTAGTGGGAATATGGGCACTTAACAAGTTATACACAAACAATACTGCCGAAAATTTGTATTATGGTCTTTGTTTTTTTTTTTTGGATCAAACACAAAATGGATGAAAGCTGTATGGGCACTGATACAATCTGAAGGGCTAAGGTCAAGCTGATATAACCTCTATTAACAATCTGTGGCTGGCAATGAAGAACGAAGTTTTTAGGATCATCAGGCACCATCATCTGGTGTTCTTTTCCACACGAAAAGTCACATCAGGGATGAATTGTTTGGTAACAAAACCTTCAGAGGAAATATCCTATCTGGACTGCCACAATTTAATTAGCTCGTTCCAACACTTGAATTTTTATTTTTTATCACCACTGTGAACACTGATTTGAAAATCTATGAAGGTAGTCAGAATCTGTTTCCTAATTCCGTAATAAAGGCCCTAATAAACAAGACACAGATCAGGTGGCATGTTTCCAGCCAACACCCAGAATGCATAAGATTAAAATGTTCTACATACTACAGGCCCGTTATGTCTTTATCTAAAATTTGTTTATTTTATTGTGAAAACATCAGCCATAAATTATAAATGCCATTTCCAAATTAAATAGTTAATAGCCACATGCCATATGCACTAGCTCAACCTAATGTTTTGCTTTTCAGTTTGTTGCATGAATTTTCATCGTGAGCTGAGATATTTATGTGGAATGCAGGATTAACCATTAAGGAAAGTTCATGGGACTCAGATGATATAGGAGTGCTGTTAACTGACCTTCGGCCCAAAGTTGGAGTTAGGCATGTGCAAAAGATGCTGCCACATCAGACCTTATGCAATCAAATTTATTCCTGTTATGTAGTGGAAATACAGGCACTTAACAAGTTATACACAAACAATACTGCCTAAATTTGTATTATGGTCTTTGAGGATTTTTTTTTTTTGGATCAAACACAAAATGAATGAAAGCTGTATGGGCACTGATACAACATTTGGTAACTGAAGTCCTGTGGTTCATGAAGTAGAAGTCCTGCAGTTCATGAAGAACCATAGGATCTTTAATCATATTCGAACTGTTCTTGACCAACCAACATACGACATAGTCATGAAACTGCAAAAGAATTTCATCTTTATAGCCCGTGGCAAACAACATCTCAGATTTGCCCACAGGTGCAAATCAAACAAAGTTATCCCGAAAGGATTTCTCAACAAACCACCGTTTCCTAACGAATGTATGCGACATGCCTGTCAAAACTTCAGCTACAAGACCCTGAACATATGGATTAGCTGCCTTCATCGAGACTTACAATATGCTTCAACGAATAAAGCAGCCCTGCTGATCAAACTTAGAAGTCTAGTTCCCGATTCTGTTTACACCGATATAATTCATACCTTGTGCTACCAAGCCGTCAGAGAATCTGAACGCTATTGTACATGTCAAAAACGTAAGTTCGATGCTTTAATTAGTGAATCCCATCAATTTCGTCATCAGCATAATACCCCTTCCACAAGTTGCACAGATTTTGTATTCAACCTGAGCAACAAACAGTTATCTACAGAACAAGTAGACCCGTTGACTCTGGGTATGAAATTTGCTGTTCTCCCAAGAAACCCACCGATCACTGATATTGCCTTAGGCGTAGAAGCGTGTTTAACATGTTTCCCTGAAGATGTGGCAAACACAATTCGCCTGAAAACTGCAGCAATTTTACACCATGCTCGCCCCGCTTCTTCCAATCTCAGCCACAAACATATTTCTGCCCTTAAGACACTGAAACAAGACTCATCCATCATCATCCTACCGGCAGATAAAGGACGTCGAACAGTCGTAATGAACCGCACAGATTACGAGACAAAAGCCTTGCTGCTCTTGCAGGACACTTCTGTCAACCCTTAACCGTTCCTCCCATCAAAGCTTTGGAACGATTGGAGTCGAAAGTGAACATCCTCATCAACAGTTGGCTCAAACAGAAGAAAATAACAGAATCAACAAGTAATCACCTCCGTGCCTCCAGCTGCCAGATTCCACAATTCTACGGACTACCGAAAGTTCAAAGAAGGCACACCGCTAAGACCCATTGTATCCTGTTGTGGCTCACCGAGTTACGAATTAGCTAAGTTTGTCTCGAGGCTCCTTTCTCCCCTAGTAGGCAAGACCACCAACACTGTCTCCAACAGTAGTGAATTCAGAGAAAGGATCCAAACCACATCCATCTCACAAGATCAAGTCATGGCCTCATTTGATGTAGTTTCACTTTTTACCTCCATCCCAGTAGAACTTGCCATCACATGTGCAAAGCAACTCTTAGATAATGACGAAACACTTGGCAGCAGAACCAAACTAACACCAGACAATATCTCCACCGCCCTCAGACTGTGCTTAACAGGCGGTGCAATTATGTTTAACGACTCCATTTACCAACAAGTACACAGCACAGCCATGAGTTCCCCGGTTAGTTCAGTCACGGCAAACATCGCGATGGAGGAATTAGAGGGTCGTGCATTTACAAATGTACCAGATCCCATTGCCTTTTGGTGTCGCTACGTGGACGATGTGTTCGCGGTTATCCCCAGAAATTCAGGTGACCGAATCTTAGACCACCTCAATTCTCTGTCGCCTTTCAAAAAATTCATGATCGAGCTAGAGTCGGACAACACACCATACTTAGACACCCTTGTCCAGCGCGAGGGCACGTGCTTGAAGACAACTGTCCATCGTAAATCTATGTGTGCTGGCCAATATACCAACTTCCGGTCAGAACACGTGCGTAGCCATCTTCTTGCCACTGCACGAACCTTGCTAACTCGTGCCCGGACACACTCTAGCTCTGTAAATGACAGGCACACCGAAACTGCTAAAGACAAGGCAGATCTTACGAGGTCTGGCTATCCCATCAATACCCTTGACAGGTGTGACCTACAGACACGCGGCCAGGTAGCGACCAACAGAAACATCCAAGGTGATGACTCAGCCACGAGCGCCTTTATCCCATACTACCCAAACCTATCGCAACAGGTTTGTAGAATCTTAAAATCACATGGGATAAAATGCGTACAACTCCCAGGCAGAAAATTACGATCCCTCATCTCTAAGGTAAAAACACCTGTCCCCATCCTATTACAAAGCGGATTGGTCTACTGCATCTCTTGACGTGACTGCACTAGCTGCTACATTGGGAAAACTGGGAGACGGCTCGAAAAACGCCTTTCCGAACACAAAAGAGCCATCTGCTTAGCGGATGTGGAGCACTCAGCTATTGCCGAACACGTTTGGGCAACCCATTATGAACATTGACCCACACCGTGATGTCGTGATTGTGGATAAGTCCTGCCACTATTGGCGACACGCCTGGTTGGAGTCATTAAACATCAAATGCTCCAATACCTCAGTGAACAGGAACAGTGGATGTCAAGTCCACCCTATCACCAAAACAGCAATCCTGTCCATTGACAAACGCTGGCAACGTCCACATACATCACAGCCACAGGCTTCAACATCCAACAATCAATCACGCACTTCACATACAAGATTGGCAGTGCATGCCCTCATGCTCCATTCTTAACTGTCAGTTTAACTGAGGAAGGTTGCAAAACAACCAAAAGCTTTTATTCGCATGTATCTAATCTAATATATGTATATTTCCTATTATTAAACTTGTCACAATTTATTTTTGTATCCGTTTCGCTCTGAGCAACAGTAATTTGATATTAACTTCTCTTTCTGGAAAAACACTCCACCGGTCATAAATCAAGTACAACAGCCAAATATATTTCCATATTGTAAAACAGACTGACTCTTTATTCATTTCAACCTAGTTGCAGCATGCTAAGTAGTTTTATGATTCTGAAGTGAAATCATTGCCCTACTAACAAGTAAAGAATAAATTACAATATTTCTGTTGTTTCTATGAGAAAATGCATCCCAAATTTTGAACAGCTGATTTATGACAAACTTCTAGAACAGAGCTTTGTAAGGAATTTTATTCGACTTTTTCACTACGTGGCTGAGTCCATCAGTCTCAGGTGAGGGTAGAGTGGTTTTTTCTCCCAGAAACTCGGAATTTTCATTCAGAAAACAGAAAATCGACCACAGAACATATGCTGATGATATATTTTACATCACTATATAACAGAATTTTAATTAATGAATTTTCACAATTATATGTGAAAATACAATAATTAGGGAACCATGTGGAAGTCCCCCTAGTGTATTTCACATTTACAAAATTTCGTAAAACTCAAAATTTGTAAATATGCATTAAAATGCATAACTCAAAATTTGTAAATATGCATTACTGCCATTTTCTAGATGTACATCTGTATGATTTTTAGTTTTTTAAAAAAATCTATAATGTCAATGTTCTTTTCGAAATCATGTTTAATTAAAATTAAATTGCAGTGTGACAGGGTAACACATCTGTACACAGCAAAAAAGAGTATATTTTGTCAATAAAGGGCTCACTCCAAAAGAATTTCTGCTGAGAGTCATCCCAGTAGTCTTCGTGTCACAGTACAAGGTGCTACCCAAATGTTCCTGAAATTTGAATGTTGTGCAGGAACTATGTCTAGTATGGACTTGTGGCACTAGGTAACACTGCGTGCATCCTTTGTGAATCAGTGTGCCACGTGGCTTGGGCTGGATAGAGTGACTGAATATTTATGTGGTTTTTTAGTGGCGTGTTTCGCATAGTTTGCGATTGTTCCTATGGCTGATGCGAGAGAGCAACGTGCTTGCATCAAGCTTTGTTTCCTTCTTAACGATAAAGCAGCAGAAACCCATTAGAAATCGAAACAATCTTTTGGTGATAATGCTTTAGGCCAGATAAAAGTCAGGCCTAAAGCATTGTCATCACTGGTTTAACCGTTTTAAAAACGGTTGAATGGCGCCGTTTGATGGTGGTTGATGACAACGATCACTCTGGGCATCCACCATAGAGCATCACCCTGGGAAAATGTTGCAAAAGTTTGGGCAGTGATCCGTGAAGACTGCAGGTGGATCATTAATGACCTTTGTGGCATTGTAGGACTATCCCACGACATGTATCAGCAAATTTTGTCAGACGAGTTGAACATGAGAAGGACTGCGGCCAAGTTCATGCCACAGTTACTGAGTGAAGACTCAAACGCAGTATCGCACGGAAGTTAGCAGAGATCTTCAAGAATGGGCCAGGAGTGATCAAAACTTCCTTTCTATGGTCGTCATTGGCAACGAGAGTTGGGTATGATCCAGAAATCATGCAATAATCATCCCAGTGAAAGACCCGTCTTCACCCTGACCAAAGAAAGCGTAACAAGTGAGGAGAAATGTGAAGTCCATGCTAATCTGTTTTTTGGACATCGAGAGGATTATCCATGTGATGTCCTGAGGTGGTTAAGGGAAGCCATCAGGAGGAAACTTCCAGAGAAGTGGTGCACAAAGAACTGGGTCCATCATGACAGAGCATTGGCCCACAGATCTTTCACTGTGGTACAGTATTTTGGTATCCAACAACACGACAATCGTCTCCTACCACCATTATTCACCAGACTTAGCTCAATGTGACTTCTTCCTCTTCCCAAGAATGAAAATCAAGCTGAAGGGTCGAAGATTTGACAGCATAGAGGATATCCAAACTGAATTGCAGGTGGTGCTGAACACTACAATGAAGGACTTTCAGGACGCATTCAAATCATGGGAGAAGCACTGGGATCGGTGTTTATTTCAAAGGGACTATTTCCAGGGTGACTGTAGCGAATAAGACCCAGGATGAGTTTAATTTATTTTATAAACACAGTTCGGGAACTTTTAGGTAGAACCTTGTATGTCTCCTTTAAATAAACAGAAAAGGCAACAGGGATGGATGATTTAGGTTCCAGTTATGCAAGAGAACAACTTTCAAATTTCACTGTAAGGGGTCCACGAAGAGACACAATTCTGATGTAATGTGTACTTGTCATAATTCTCTAAAAGTTCCATTGCTATCATGGCAGTAGCAGAGCAGATCGTTTACTATAAAAATTTTCCAAAACTTAGTTTCTTCTTCAATAGCGAGACATTCTTCTTAACCAAGAAGAATGTCTCGCTATTGAAGAAATTCTTCTTAACCAAGCATTTCTGTTTTAATCTCAAGACAATAAGTTTGCTTTATCTTTGAAGAGGTTCTTAGTTCTCTACCAATCTCACTTTCATTGCATTCCACTTCATCTTTCTAAAGAATCTAGTCCATGATGTCAAGGTACTGTAGCTGGCATCCTGTCAGCATTAGGAATTTTTTTATTGATGAATCCAGGTTCAAAAAAAAAAAAAAACAACAACTTTGAGCTTATTCTCTGCTGACAATCTAGGTTACATTCACATTACAAAAGTAACCATCACCATCATGGTCTTTTGGTTACTGTTATATTACAAGTATTGCAAATTGGCATTGACTTTTTTCTTTTGTTTAGAAGTCACATAATGCGTTTGAACAAGTGTTACAAATAGCACGTAGAGCCTTCTTCTGATCACCTAGAAGGCAGCCAAAGGTAAATTTTCCTAATTAAATCACATTGATGACTGTACACTAATATAATTTAATTAGGAAAGAGCTGCACACACAAAGCAGAATTTGTTGGGAAGAGTTTACACTTTTGAGTCACAACGATGAATGTGTTTTAGTAATTCACTGGATCTTACCTGAAAACAATTCATAATCAAATAATTAAATTATGAAATAAGAAGAATATAGATATATTCAGTGGTGTAACTATGCCAATGAAGCCAATGTTGTGCAATGGGCCCATGGCTGAAATGGGGCCCATTGCCCTCCTGATTGAAACAGAAAAAAAATTTAATTGAGTAAAAATGCAAGTTTTTTAGTTATGTTTATGATAAAATTTACTGTGTCTACGAACAATATTTTTCACACAAAGCATGTCCAGGACAATTTTTATGGATTTGTCACTACGGGGGCCAAAGTAAAATAGATGCCCACTTATTGTGCGTAGGGGCCTATTTATTGGGGGTCATTATTATTGAGTATATGATTACTACTGCACCTATAATATTTCTGAGTATTACTGGTGGACCATGGGGTTGGCCTTGTGGGGACTTTTTTGTCCCCACAGTTTATATGTCAAAACGGCCCTGGCTGCTTTGCAGTTCCTGTTTTACAGGAGTTGATTCAACCATCACAGAAAGCAATGCAACTCCGAACTCTGGCACCCCTCTCTCCAAACCTTCTCCCATAGCAAGGTAGCGGATTCGTGATTTCTGCTCAATGTGTTATATTTATGTAAACTTACCACTGTATCCAGCTGGTGAGGTTTTTATTAATATAAACAAAGCTGAAGAAGAGTCACTGAGTCCGAGGTGCCAAAAAGGGAAAAATAATTAATGATACTAATTTTTTTTCTATCCCTAAGATGTTAACTATCGTACTGATAGAAAAGCCCTTGCCGAGTATTAATTCAACGTACACAATTTTGCAAAGAATGAATATGAATATTGGTCAAATTGCATTGGGCATAGCTGCCCAATGCAATTTGACCAATTTGGCACAGAAACATTGTACAATCAAGTGAAAAAATTGCCCTAATGGTAACCGAAAATTCTGGTCTCTTGCCAAAGCTATTGGCCGCAACGTTTGCCCATCTCTGCTCCCACTTCTTTCAAAACCTGATGTTTCTGTTATCACTTCAGCCAACGATAAAGCTGACTTGCTAGCATCCCATTTTTCTTCCAACTCATGTATTAATGATCTTGTTAAAACACCTCCCACCATTCCTAACAAGCTCCATTCAATGCCTCCTGTGGTCTTCCGTCAAAAGGATATCAGAAGGATTTTGATGAATCTTGATGCTAAGAAAGCTCCAGGTCCTGATGGTATTTCTCCACTTGTTCTCAAAACCTGTGCTCCTGAACTTACTCCTATTCTTTGCCGCCTTTTTTCACTTTCTTATTCCAAAGGTGTTTTTCCTTCTGCTTGGAAATTTGCTCATATCCAGCCAGTTCCTAAAAAGGGTGACAAATCCCTTCCATCCAATTTTCGATCCGTTGCAGTTACTTTACTCGTTCTAAAGTAATGGAGAAATCAATTAACTGCCAACTCTTAACCTACCTAGAAACCTTCCTCCTGATCAATGATCGCCAGTATGGATTCCGTCAGTGTCTATCCACTGGTGATATTCTGGCTTATGTCCCATTCATGGACAAATTCAATGGAAAAGTTTGGTGAAATACAAGCAGTTGCTCTTGGCATCTCAAAGGCTTTCGATCGTGTTTGGCAAGAGGTCTTCTAAACAAGCTTCCATCTTATGGTTAGCCAACTGTTTTTTTGTAATTGGTTATCCAGTTTTCTCTCTGATCGCTCACTGAGGGTGATGGTAGATGGCTCTCTGTCTTCTAACTTCTCCACTAATGCCAGTGTCCTCCAAGGTTCAGTTCTTTCCCCCACTCTTTTCCTCTTGTATATTAATGACATTCTTCCTTTGACTGGAAATCCTATCCATAGTTTTGGCGATGATAGCACATTGCATTCCACTTTCTATTTTGAGAAACCTTGCCCTGCTCAATCAGCTTCAACTTCTCGAACACCCGCCACCAATTTCTTAAATGCTGATCTCCAGGGAATTCTCCAGTGGGGCAAAGACAACTTAGTTGATTTCAATCCTTCTAAAACTCAGTTTTGTCTTATATCTTGCAAAAAGGATTCTTCTGCTCCTATGCTTATCTTTGGTGACACAACGATTTCTAGGCAAGATGATACATCTCTTTTGGGGATCTTGGTACAAGAACATTGCAAATATTGCTTCCTCTGCATCTAAAAAACTTGGTTTTCTCTTCCGCTCTCGGCGTTAATTTTCTTCCAAATAACTGTTCACTCTGTACAAATTGCAATTTCGCCCTACCATGGAATATTGTTCCCACATCTGGGGCGGTGCCGTCCAAACCTCTCTCAGGCTTCTAGATTCCATTCAGAAAAGGGCAGTTAGGTTAATTAATGATTCATCTCTAACAGAGTCTCTCCACTCGCTTTCTCATAGACGTACTGTTTCTGCTGCATGCTTTTTCTACATATACATCCATGGGCACTGTTCTTCTGAATTGGCTTCTATAATTCCTGCTCTCTCCTTCAAAGCAGTCCGAACACGTGCCGCCACCAGCCAACATTCATTTACTGTCCAACTTCAAACTCACAGAACCAACTTTTCACCTTCCTCGTTTATTAATTCAACTGACGTTTTCTGGAATAACCTTCCTTCATATGTATTTCCTGAAAATTACAGTCTACGGAAGTTCAAGTCTGATGTCAACAAATATCTTCTTTTGTCTTCTCAACCTCCAACCCAAGCACGGTACCAAGTACTATAGGTTCTAATACCTCTCGTGTTTGGGGTTTTCATAAAAAAAAAAAAAACTGGGGATGACATTCAGCTGAAATTCTTCTCGAATGAGCCTCTCGTTGACAAATCGACAGAATGTGCTCTTTCTTCAACAGAGCAGTGAACAACAGAATATTTTTTCTGACCTCGGCTGATATGCCGAAGATGAAAGATTTGAAAACATAACAGGCTTTCAAATGGCTCATGAATATAAAGAAATGGGTTGTCCTATGTCAGTGAATCAAACTTTCTTCCATTTGCATTTCTTTTCCAGAAACCTTGGCATGGTGAGTGATGGGAAGGAGGAGCAATTCCACCAAGATATGAAGTCAAAGGAATATTGCTATCAAGGTTTCTTATCAAGGTTAACTTAAGATTATGCAAATAACGTCAGTTATTTGCATAATCGTAAGTTATTGCCACAGCGCCACTATTCAGCTCTACTGTACTGTATAAAAGCAAAGCAGTCTCTTCAAAATGATACAGTAGATATTTGCCTGCACTATAGCAGCAATGCCAACAACATTGCAGGAAAAGGCGCTATTAGTGAAGCTACTATCAGAACAGCAACAATGCAGCAGCGGCTATCAAAGAATTCTGGTATCAGAATCGCATAAGGCATCGACCTATGACTGTTTGTGCTGTCCACAAAATGATTGTGAAATTTGAAGCGACAGGACATCTTGGTGTTCAACCAGGTAGAGGTCAAAAACGAGTGGATTCCTCTCGTGTCGAAGATGTGGCTATCTATGGCTATAGAGGATTTATCAAGTCAATCTCCATGGGTAGTGCGTGTGCCAGCTGTTTATCGTAAAGTGAACATGCTGTATTTCACTGTAAGGCTAGTAATGTGTCAGGTGTTGCGGTACTATCCTTACAAGATGCACATGCTACAGCAGTTAAAGCATGGTGGCTATCGTGGATTTATCAAGTCAATCTCCATATGGTAGCACAAGTGTGCCAGCTGTTTTTTTTTTTTTTAATGAAAACCCCAAACACGAAAGGTATCAAAACCTATAGTATTTAGTACTGTGCATGGGTTGAAAGAGAAGTATGGGGGGGGGGAGAATCTGGTGTCAGAATCTCCTGTGAAGAATCTCTCCTGGTGTCAGAATCTCCTGTTTCTTGTGAAGTGGACATGCCATATTCCACCGTAAGGCTTGCAATGTGTCAGGTGTTGCGGTACTATCCTTACAAGATGCACATGCTACAGCAGCTAAAGCATGGTGGCTGTCGTGGATTTATCAAGTCAATCTCCACGTGGTAGCGCAAGTGTGCCAGCTGTTTCTCGTGAAGTGGACATGCCATATTCCACTGTAAGGGTAGTAATGTGTCAGGTGTTGCGGTACTATCCTTACAAGATGTACATGCTACAGCAGCTAAAGTATGGTGATGCAGATATTCGTTTCACATACGTGCTTCTGGCGTGAATGACAGTGGATATCACTTGGCTGTGGAACATCCTTTGGAGTGACAAAGCCCACTTCTGCTTAAACGGACAAGTGAATATACACAACTGTCACATTTGGGCAACAGAAAACTCTTGAGTTATCCAACAGATCCCGTTGCATTCTTCAAAAGTGACAAGTGTGGTGTGGATTTACGACCACATTCATGATCGGGCCATATTTTTTTGAACAGGTAACCACCAACTGGACCCCGCACCTGTTCCGTCACTGCAAAGCAATATTATGAAATGTTGGCAAATTTTGCAATACCAGAGCTACAACAACGTGGGTGCCTTCAGGATACCATATTCATTCAAGATGGTGCACCACCCCACATCCACCGTTGTGTTCAGACTCTGGAGATTTTGACGGTGTCTTGAAGTACTTGTCCAATGATGTCTGCACTGTAGCTCTTTTTTTCTCATTGCAAAATTATTGATGTGAAAACTTCTGTAACATGAAATTACATCATGCACCGCTCCAATCACTTTTCCAAACTGTTCGGTGTCTGGATCCTGAGCTTTTAAGCCAGCTAGTCCTTCGTCGATCATTTTAAAGCATTTTGCCATTTCCTTAGTATCAAATAGTTTTTATGGTTCAACTTCTTGTACGTCCTCCGAAACCTGTGTTCATTTCTATGGTCATCAAGCTCCATTAAATCTTCATTGCTTAATTCCTTTCTATAACTTTGCAACAATTAAATGAAGTAATTTTCCTCTAAATTTAATTCCAATGTTCTGGTCATTTCCACAAGCTCTCTAATTACATCTTCATTTTATTCGCTTCCCGAAGCCTCTTGAACAAACTGGGGGGGGGGGTGAGTTTCTTCCAGATGGCATTCATGGTTGATACTGTAATTTCACTCCAGGCAGCATCGATGTTTTTAACAGCTTTGTAAATGTCGAATTATTTCTAGAACTGCTTCAATATTCTGTCCTTCGGTGGCCCTTACTGCCTGTCTAAATGTTGTTCACAGATAATACTTATTGAATGTCTGTATGAAACTCTGATCCATGGGTTGAATGAGAGAAGTTGTATTTGCGGGCAAAAATATAGCTTTTATGTTTTTGTGATAGTCACACATAGTTGTTGGGTGACCAGGTGCATTATCAACCAGGAGTAATATCTTAAACGGTAGGTTGTTTTCTTGGCAATATTTTATTAACTTCTTGCACAAAATGATGGAGAAACCAATCCCCTAAAAATTTCTTATTGCCCATGCTTTTCGACTGGACTTCACACAACAGGTAGCGATGCCTTTGAAATATTTTTGAGGACACTTGGATTTTCACTAGGGTAAACTAACAATGGCTTTCAGCATTTCCACCAAAAGGAAGGGTTAATCCAGTGTTTTTCAACCGGGGTGCCGCAACATTCCAGGGGTGCCATGTAATTTGGGTTTAAGTTACTTAAACTTATTATTTTTTTAATTTATATGTTTATTTCATTATAAAAAGGTATACGGTATCTTTTTAATTTTGTGGTGATCTATAATTGATGTTTACTTGATATATAAAGATATATAATTGATATATAAAGAATAAAATTATTATATTTTTATATTATATATAAAGTTTTATATTATATATATATTATATATACAAACCAGTCTCATCTACATTGAAGACCTGTTGTGGTAGATAGGAACTCTGTAGCTGCTACCATGTCTGCACTAGCAGCCTCACCTGTAACTTTGATGTTGTGTAGTTTAGCCCTTAAATCTTTGAAACCATCCATGGCTTGCAATGAATGATTCCCTAGCATCATGCTCACCATGTTTACACTTCAGTTCTTCAAAAAGACACGAGGCTTTTTTTTGTACGAGAATAAGACTTATCAGCATTCATTGTTGTTTCATGTCTTCTATCAAATCATCAACAATTTTTCCTCTTCTTCTATTAATAAGCCTCTTCTTTTGGATATATCATAGATTGTATTGGCACAGAACTTTTTAAGTGCTGCATAATCGAACTTTATCTTTTATAATGGTTCTAACAGTCGATTCATTCATTTTGTAAACACATGCATGTCCACAAATTTCTTGCTGTTTTCATGTTGTTTGATGCTTTTGACTTTAGTCTCCAAAGTTATAATGCACCTCTTCTTATCACTATGGTTACTATTCTAATAATTTTTTCTTTTTGCAGACATATTTAGGGCTTATATTTATTTTGTTTACAACAAGTATTAGCTCACAAGACACAACTTACACTTAAGTGGTTAAGGTGAAAAGAAAGCATCGATGCCACTATCAATTCACATTAGCAGACACTAACGCAAGCTATTATATTTAAAGTGGCACTTAATGGATGCTTGTTATTGTTGTTGTTATTTTGTTTTTAGGAGCATTAGCAACTAAGGCCATATTGCTCCGGGGATATGCAGTGGTCATTCCCTGACCTTTCGGCACCCTCCGTATTTCGTGGCCACGGGCACGAACCCCAGTCTAATCAAGAAGCGTGTGCTACGCACTGCTGCGTAGCACATGCTTCTTGGATGCTGTGGCTAGTCGTAAGTAGATGCAGCGCAAACGCATATCTACGAATCCACACAAGTCAAGGAATTACTGTATTGTGTTTTCTAATGCAGTTTAGTGAAATTCAAATGAATGGCATTTGAATTTTGTAAATCAGTTCACTAGAACTTGAGATATCATACCAGTCACAGAAAATGCGTCATGTGCTCTAATCACACTACTAGTGAGTTCTCGGCACAGACTAGTGGTGGGAATATGGGAAGCAACTCTGGCGGAAGCTGTGGATGATGTTACTTCTATGACGCATTTTTCATGACCGATCAGATTTAACAGTTGAAATTTTTGTAGGTGCCCTCAAGGATGTTTCACATCAAAAAAATTACTAAAACAATGTAACAACAAAATAAAGGCAATATGTTGAAGTATAATGGCAGAGAGAATTTCCAGGATTCTGTGATCATTTGAATATTTCACTAAATGCCTGACATACTGCCACATCATCAGATACATTTAGTAAGTCGTTGTCACCTTAGGTTCTAACTGAAAGGTTGCTTGAGATGAAAGCTACGTTTCAACAAGAATGAGTTCAGATATTGGAAAAGGGATTTATTCCGAAAACTGGGGATGTTAACATCCCCAGTTTTCGGAATAAATACTAGAGCTGCACATCAAATACTGCTGTGCAGCTCTAGTAATGTCAAGTTTGTAGTGCTAGTTATATAAAATCAATGTTAGTGTGACACTATGAACTGTGGATGTGGAATGTCAGTTGTTTGGACACATTTGATGTAAACAATCCAATTTTTAATCAATATAGAAGATTTTTAAGTTTTCACTCATTCCCACTAATTTAGTGATTTATTTTTAAAGCAGAGGTAGTAATTACCCTATATTGTCCTACATGATGGAATGGAGAATTCCTGCCACCAAAAGCACCATTAGGACTAGAAGGCTGTGAAGGTGAATCACGGCGTGGAGAATTTCCGGGACTCTGTGTTGGGCTCTCTGACCATTTGAATATTTCATTGAATGCCTGGCCAACTGCTATATCATCATCATCAAACACATTTAATAAGTCATCATCACCAATAGGTTCTTGTGGAAAGGTTGCTTGAGATGACTGAAAAATATGCAAGTAAAAGAAATGATTAATTTTGGGCTTTTAAATTATAAATAAATTAATGTTTTATTTGAAATTCATAAAACTTTAAGCAATTTTTGATGTATTAAAAGATCTAATCACATGCTACCGAGGGAGCGAAGAGAAGAAATCCTATACGATACCTTAAAATTCAGCCGATAATGTTTTCAGCTTCAGTAATGTAAATAATGTACAGTTAAATCTCAGCTGTACTAGTTATAATGAAGTGATATGTCAGATGGAGCAAGCTTTCTTTAACTCTGTAAACCTTTTATTGTTTATTATTATTATTTTTTTAAATAATATTAACTTTCAATGTTTATATAAAGTAGCAAAAAGAAATATTTCTCGCAGAGTGTTTTTTTTTCTGTTTAAATAGAAATATATTTATTTCAACAGGTCACTTTTGAAAAAAAGCCGTGAATTAGGGTTTAATTTGAAATTGTCTGCAATTCAGCCCAGACACGATAGGAGGGAGTATATGATGAGAGCCTTGTCGTTCAATTCGGCCCTGGAAGGATTGTGCAAGGCTCAAGGGGTAGAATTTTTTTCAGCCTGGTCTGTACTTGTTAACAGGAGAGAGAGAGAGAGAGAGAGAGAGAGAGAGAGAGAGAGAGAGAGACTGCAAGAATATTTGCTGATGCTATCGAGGCAGTGTTAGGTGGGTCAGAAAACTGCTAGCTTGGGTGGGATACAAGGTCTAATAGAAGCCACTGGCAGAGGTGAAAGTGATTCTTGCACTGCTTCTATTGGAATGAGCAGCAGCCTGGAAAGCAAGGTACTGGGGATTTCAGTGGCTGCTGGGAGTCATCATGGAACAAGTAAATATATGGGTTGTGTTAGGGTAGCAAAGAATAGGAACAGGTGCATGTATACTTGCGTGTACACCAATGCTAGGAGTTTAGTAAATAAATTTGATGAATTTGAGGTATTGCTCAGAACATCAAAGGCAGATATTGTTGGGATATCAGAGACGTGGTGTCACACAGATATAAGGAATGTAGAACTGGAATTCGGGGAGTACAATGTGTACAGGAAGAATAGACAAGATAGAAAGGGAGCAGGGTTATACTATTAGTTAAAAAACACATAAAATCCAAGGAAGTGAAGCCAGTCGACATCACTGGACAGTGCAGTGTCGAGTCAGTTTGGTGTGACATAAGCAATGGGAGATCAAAACTGAGAGTAGGAGTGCTATAGACCAAATGACTCCGATGAGTATAATAAGGAACTGTACAGGGAAATGTACAGATCCTGTTGCAGCAGCGTAGTGTCATCCTTAACAACAATGCCAACCTTCGTGTCGTCTGCAAACTTGGACATTAAGCTTGATATACCATCATCGATATCATTTATAAATACAGAAAACAACAATGGACCCAATACTGAACCCTGAGGGACTCCACTAATAACATTAGTCCATGATGAGCAGTGTCCACTGATTACCATTCTCTGTCTTCTCCCACTCAACCATCCCTTTATCCATAGCAGCAATTTGCCTCCAATGCCACACTGCTCCAATTTGTGCAGCAGTCTTCCATGTGCAATAGTATCAAAAGCTTTTCTAAGATCCAAATATATGATATCAAAGTTATCCCTGCATCCAGTTTCTTTCTGACCACATCATAGTATCCAATAAAATTGGTCAGACAAGACTTCCCCTTAACAAAACCATGCTGTGTCTGAGCTATAACTGAAGTCTTGTCTAGATGATCCTGCAGTGCTTCTTTAACCAGTGGCTCCATTAATTTCCCTGGAACAGAAGTTAAAATAACAAGTCTATAATTATTTGTGTCGCCCTTTGATCCTCCTTTGTGAATTGGGGTCACATTTGTGCATCTACAGTCCATGGGTACCTCCCCATGGACTGTAGATATAGAGGTACAAACTAACCCAAGCACGGTACTAAGTACTATAGGTTCTAATACCTCTAGTGTTTGGGGTTCACATAAAAAAAAAAAAAAAAAATTGCTGGCCGGGCTACCCGTGGGTAAAGTGCCTGTCTGGCAACCCAAAGGTCGCGGGTTCGATTCCCGCCTCGGGCTTGGACCAAAGCACTGCAAAAACCTACAAAAAAGTACTGCATTATGGCCACAGAAGCCTATATAATGATAACATAGTAATATCACTAAGATTTCTGAAGAAAGTAAACACTAAAGCATACTAAAATACAGCAGATTTCTGCAGCAGTTAAAGCTGAACTTGGCAAGTGCAATTTTGCTCTGATGTACCAAGTCATTTTTCTTGCAGAAACTGTATGGTGACAGATGCATCCTATAAAGAATTACCTAGTCTCAGTAAAATAGGTATTTCTGTCTCTTACCATCATACGCCCCTTTTACAGGAGAGCAGCAAGCCACAATGACATACTGGGAAACGCAAAGGCCCCCAGAATGAAAGACAGCTGACTCGTTTATATCCACAGTAGCGATCGATCCATCCCAACGGCAGATACTCCAGTACACGCTCACCTGTCACCTAGCCATCTGAGTTGCCTCCCTGTAGGTCCTCTTGAATGATAACCTCAAAACATAATCCATCAAACTGAGGATTATGACTAGCCTATTACTACCAGAATCACATTAAGGGAAACATCCCATCCTCGAAAGAACCAAACAATGCGAGTCTCTTTGACCCCAGTGGTCACACTTCTTTATCCGAACATCCATAGTTTAAGGAACAAACTTGAAACCTCTGACAAAATTTTGTTATGCAAACAGTTTGATATGCTTTGCCTCAACGAGACTTGGCTAGAATCCAGCAAGCATTACATAGCAGCTACAACTCCAAGTGGTTATGGCTCTGTACTCACATCCAGGAATAATAACAGGAGGGGGGGAACATCACTATTCTATAATCAGTCCATCCTCACCCTTAAAAATAATATCTCCAGTAACTACGAAGTGCTCTATGCATTGTTTAAAATGAGGTCCATTTCCATTGAAGTCGTTGTCATCTACATACCTCCCAATCCTACATCAGAAACAATACCATAGGTGACCAACTGGATCCTTCACCACCTTCACACCTCACCAACGAAAATTGTCTGTGGAGATTTCAACCTCCCACCATGTCTGGAACACATGAAAAGATTGCTCTTGTCACAGCTTAGCGTTGCTGGCCTTACTATAAAAAAGGAAGGCCCCACAAGGGGTGCAAACCAACTGGACTTTATTTTCATATCCATTGCCTGTATGCTCGAGACTCCTCAAGATGGTTACTTTAACTCTGACCATGACCCAATCCTAATACAACTAGAACCACCAATCACAAGTTTCAACTCAAAGGGTGATACGAAGAACAATCTATAGTCCAAATTATCTGGATGTTTCCAAATGCGTTAGAGCAGCATCTTTCATTCCATGGTATGTCCTTGAATCCTGCTATTGTTATTTGTTATTGTTATTTTGGTTTTTAGGAGCATTAGCAACTAAGGCCATATTGCTCCGGGAATATGAGGTGGTCATTCCCTGACCTTTCCGCATCCTCCGTATTTGGTGGTGACGGGCTCGAACCCCGGTCTAATCAAGAAGCGTGTGCTACGCACTGCTGCTCCTTCCCACCTGGCTACGGAGGCGCCCTTGAATCCTGCAACACCTTTCTAGTGGTCGATCTGTTAACTCAATGGATTATTACGGTAGCTCAATACGCTGCTTCAAAGACAGTCACTATCACTCCCCACTCTAGAGCATGGTGGTCACTACATCTAAGCTCCAGCTTTCAACTAAAGCATCAACTCCATAAGCAATGGAAGCAGTCACGCTTAATGATAGGATAGCTTTTTCAAGAGCAAGAGCCATTTTCAACTGCCAAAAATCCCAGGCTATCAAAAGCTATTTTGATCGTTTGCTAACAATTGGTAAGATACCATACACAGAATAAACCACCAGTTTCCCAGAGAAACTTGACCCACCCCAGAGATGGTTTGACTTCATAACCAGATTTGAAAACGTCACAGGATCCAGCAGTAACCTCGACCGCACATTCAATCATGACAAACAAGACTCTCTGATATCTATCACCATATCTAAACACCGAATATTGGCACCCTGAATTCAATTGTGGTGCTGACGGAATACCACAATTCATGCTGAGATGCCTGGGACCATATATCATCCAGCCCTTTGAGCAGACGCATCTTCCCCATAAATGGAATGTCTATCTTGTAAGGCCACATCCGAAAATAAGAACACCATCATTGGAGAAACACTTCAGACCCATCTCCAATTCCTCACGTCTCCTGAAACTACTAGAAAGGACCTTTATTCCAACTCTAATAACTCACATACTTCCAGATGCCCCACCACAAATTCATTCTTCACTACCAAATAGGTCCACCATTACCAATCTCCTTGTTACCACTCACAGCATTTGATGCAGTTCAAATACCTGCCCTCCTATGACTGCTTAAAGACCACTACTTCATAAGTGGGAATGCACTGCACTTCCTGTCATCACTTCTTGTCAACCGTACTATCATACTCCATTATTCAAAAAAAAAAAAAAAAAAAAAAAAACCTATACCAAGCAAATATCTACAGGAGTACCAAAGCGGGGAGAGTCCTCTCTAGCCTCCTCTTTATTGCCATTATCTCCCTTTTTATAAGGCAGAGACCAGATGTATTGTCTTACGCGGATGATTTAAAAATACTGACCACCATCCAAGTGAACGCAGACCTTTCTATGATCACAGAGGAAATTAACAGTCTGCTCGTAGCACTAGTAGGCTACCTTAAGCAATTCGGCTTCAACATAAACCCTGAAGTCTAAATGCATGCTCTACTCCCTGAAGAAAGAAACAACAACCATCTCATCCAACATCAGTAAAGTTTCCATCCTGGCTGTTCCATATCATTTAGATTTGGGGATTGTCTTTGAAACAAAACTGAGATTCAACCAGCATACTGACAAATTCATCAGTCATGTGGTGCACCGGAAATGGAGAGTGAAACAACCGTACTATCATACTCAACCTACATTATGTTTCAGAGTCACAGCAACAAAATATGTCAGGACAATTATATACTCTCCGCTACTTTGTGCAGCTGAAATCTGAGCATCAGCAGCACCTACGATACGAAAACCTATCTGGGCAGTGGAATATGCTCCTCAAATGGCTAACCTACAAGCATAGATTACCACACCATCTTCATATGACTGAAATGGCCCAGGCCCTGGGAATTCCCAGGCTGCCCTCTCTCATTGATGAAAAAAGACTGGTAATTACAGTAAAGATGTTGACTGGTCTGATCACATCTCCTTCATAATGTATCTCTGTGGCTGGAGGATTCCACCTGCCCAGCTCAGAGCCACCCCAACTATCTGCCCTCTTCATCCTTTCCATCACCATGGAAGGATGCTTCACTAAATTTCCTATTGAAGGCACCATCTAAGTCATAAACGATCCATGATCTTATCTATCTACGGCCCTTCTTCCTGGATTAGGAAAGATTTTTGAAGGAATGCTTGCAAAAAGGATTCTTGGATTTGTACACAGAAAAAAAAAAAAAAAAAAAAGTAATTATGTACCAGGTACATAAATTTTATTTATTTTTTTTTATGTGAACCCCAAACACGAGAGGTATTAGAACCTATAGTACTCAGTACCGTGCTTGGGTTGGAGGTTGAGACGACGAAAGAAGATATTTGTTGACATCAGACTTGAACTTCTGTAGACTAATTTTCAGGAAATACGTATGAAGGAAGGTTGTTCCAGAAAACGGCAGTTGAATGAATAAATGAGGAAGATGAAAAGTTGGTTCTGTGGGTTTGAAGTTGGACAGTAAATGGATGTTGGCTGGTGGCGGCACGTGTTCGGACTGTTTTGAAAGAGAGAGCGGGAATTATAGAAGCCAATTCAGAAGAACAGTGCCCATGGAAGTATCTGTAGAAGAGGCATGCAGCAGAAACAGTGCGTCTATGAGAAAGCGAGTGGAGAGACTCTGTTAGAGATGAATCATTAATTAACCTAACTGCCCTCTTCTGAATGGAATCAAGAAGCCTGAGAGAGGTTTTGGGGGCACCACCCCAGATGTGGGAACAATATTCCATGGCAGGGCGGATTTGCAATTTATACAGAGTGAGCAGCTGTTTGGAAGAAAAGTAACGCCGATAGCGAAAGAGAAAACCAAGTTTTTTAGATGCAGAGGAAGCAATATTTGTATTGTGCATGTGCCAAGAGAGATTAGAAGTCAGGGTAATCCCCAAAAGAGATATATCATTTTGCCTAGAAATCGGAGTGTCACTAAAGATAAGCACAGGAGCAGAAGAATCTTTTTTGCGAGATATAAGACAAGACTGAGTTTTAGAAGGTTTGAAATCAACTAAGTTGTCTTTGCCCCACTGGAGAATTACCTGAAGATCGGCATTTAAGGAATTGGTAGCAGATTTTCGAGAAGTTGAAGCTGATTGAGCAGGAGAAGGTTTCTCAAAATGGAAAGTGGAATGCAATGTGCTATCATCAACAAAACTATGGATAGGATTTCCAGTCAATGGAAGAAGGTCGTTAATATACAAGAGGAAAAGAGTGGGGGAAAGAACTAAACTTTGGGGGACACCTTCATTAGTGGAGAAGTTAGAAGACAGAGAGCCATGTACCATCACCCTCAGTGAGCAATCAGAGAGAAAACTAGATAACCAATTACTAAAAACAGTTGACAAACCATAAGATGGAAGCATGTTTAGAAGACCTTTATGCCAAACACGATCGAAAGCCTTTGAGATGTCAAGAGCAACTACTTGTGTTTCACCGAACCTTTCCATTGAATTAGTCCATAAATGGGTAACATAAGCCAGAATATCACCAGTGGATCGACACTGACAGAATCCATACTGGCGATCGTTGATCAGACGGAAGGTTTCTAGGTGGTTTAAGAGTTGGCGGTTAATTGATTTCTCCATTACTTTAGAAAGAGTAGAAGTAATTGCAATGGGACGATAATTGGATGGGAGGGATTTGTCACCCTTTTTAGGAACTGGCTGGATATGAGCAAATTTCCAAGCAGAAGGAAAAACACCTTTGGAATAAGAAAGTGAAAAAAAGGCGGTAAACAATAGGAGTAAGTTCAGGAGCACAGGTTTTGAGAACAAGTGGAGAAATACCATCAGGACCTGGAGCTTTCTTAGCATCAAGATTCATCAAAATCCTTCTGATATCCTTTTGACGGAAGACCACAGGAGGCAATGAATGGAGTGTGTTAGGAATGGTGGGAGGTGTTTTACCAAGATCATTAATACATGAGCTGGAAGAAAAATGGGATGCTAGCAGGTCAGCTTTATCCTTGGCTGAAGTGACAACAGAACCATCTGGTTTGGACAGAGGTAGGAGCAGAGATGGGCAAAAGTTGCAGCCAATAGCTTTGGCAAGAGACCAGAATGCTCGGCTACTATTAGGGCAAGAAGCAAATTTTCTACTCTTAGCCTGTTCAAACTCTAGTTTGGACTGAATAATAACTGCTTTACAATTGTTGCGAGCTTTTGTGTAGGCAGAAAATGAAACTAGCTGATCCGGAAGCCTCCTAGAGCGTTACCAGTAGGTTCGGTCCGGTGTACTAACTAGCGGCCGGCCTGCGAACACCATTTTAGAGCTGTACCCTCGAAATGTAAGGAATATTGGATCTCGCCATGACATTCATCATAACCTCAAAAGTCATCAATCATACTGCATAATGAGTTGTGCCGCTCTACTCTGAGACTGACAGTGTCAATGATAATGTAACAGCGGCAGCCGTTAAAAACGTCTTTACTGCAAGAACTTATTATGAAACTAAAATTAATGTTGTATTATAAGTCCGATACCGAATTATTTTAGGAAATTGTCTTTTTACTCATCCCCCATTTCCTTTTCGATAATAAGCAGTAAATTGTGCAAGAGTATCTTTTATATCTTTTAATGCTTTACCCCCTTTTTCATATTAATAAAAAAAAAATACTATCTTTCCATATATCCAAAGACTCACTATCAACTTGTTGATCCAATTCAGCTTTTTGATTTACATAATTTCTGATGCTCATGTGGCCATACCGTTGGCACGTATTCAATTGCTCTTGAACACATGGACATTGGGTATCGTAATAAATACCAAGCTACCTCTTGTGAACTCATCTCCACAGAATTCAATGCATTTTCACTTAATGCTCGTGTTATATCCATATCAGGGTATTCTTCTGGTAGCTCTTTAATTTTCCCTTGCAGAATGCTTATTCCTCTGTTAGTTTTATTCACATATTCAACTACATATGCTGCACATGAATATTCTTATATGATAAATTGTAAATCCAAATTAGACTTGAGCACTCCTAAAATCCAAGAAGTGTAATTATTCATAAATTTCTCTTCTATCTTGCATTTAAGAAATACATGTGGCCATTTGATACCAGCCCTCAAAATATTTAGATATTCTTCTTCTGATTGGCATTGATTCGATTTAAGGAATTCTTTAAAATTAACACGATTATCCAATTCTAATGAGTTGTGCATTTTACGATATTTTTTGCGATAAGCTAATCTTTGATTGTCATCAGTATCAATATACAAGTTTCCAACATTGGCCAAAAAGGTGCTTCAAATTGACATTCGTGCCGGTTTGCGTTATTATTTTTATAACAAGTAAAAGTATGTTTACGTTGCTGTAAATTTGAATAATCTGAAGTTTTCTCTATAGAACATAATGCATCTATCATTTGGATTGCTTCTTTCATCCTACCTTCTTTTTCTTCTAATGGTGCATTGTTCATCCATAATAATATATGTGCATGTGGACTTGCTCGATGATGAAATTCAATGCGTTTAAAGAAATTCACAACATAATATTTCCCAAAAGGACTAGAGGTTTTTGATTTTAATTCTGAGTATACTCTCAACAATTTTATTAAAGTATATGGCACATGTTACGGGGTCTTCATTTATTAATGTAGCTTCTTCCATGTAAAGTAGATCCATAACTTCATTAATTGTAATTTCTCGTTTATATCTAAATTTGTATAACATACATAGTAATATAGGCCATGTTGGTTCTCTCGCCTTCAACGTCAAGAACATTGTAGGTGTTCCTAATTGACGAATCATAGCAAACATGTCTCGTTTATATTGACTCCTTTAATATGCTGAATTGGAAATTGATTTTAGAAATGTCAAGTTAAATATAATGACTTGTTTATAAATTCTTTCAATTCCAATATAGAACGAGTAATGTTATCTGTTATTCCTACTGATTTAAATGCAGTATGCAAATTTTCTTCAGTACACACTCGCATAATTTTCATTGCCACATATAGCAAATGTTGGGGAGTTACTCCATGACAATCAGTCATATATAGCAAACATATTACAGCATATATATATGCATATACATATATACAACATATATAGTAACTTCTCAATATTTGCCACATATAGCAAATGTTGGGGAGTTACTCCACTACGAATTTTACTCGTTGCCATCATAAAGGGAGTAATTTTCAATCGATTTTTAAATTTTCGTGCATGTCCCAAATATACAGCTGGAAAAGAAAGTTCTTTTGCATGTATATCAAATATGAAACTGATTGGAAATGATTTCTGACTCAGTGCTATACATAAATATTTATCTTCAGACCATAATAATGTTTGTTGTTGAATTAACAATAGTTCTTCATCATTGTTGACAGGTTCCACAATTTCATCTGAATGTTCCTGTTCACCATCATCATTTGTCCCCAAGAAATCTTCACTCACTTTTATGTAGAATTTATACAAAGGTGAATTTATCAAATACCATAACCATATTTTCACTATTTGCTTCTGCACACATCCTTGTAGATATGAATGATTTATGTATGAGTCTTCGTTTTATATGTACATTAATGGCATAATCATCATCTAATTTTCTAAGTAATTGATGAACCATTGTATTTACATTAACTGGTACATTTATTACTTGTCCAATGATCCCACATAGTCCGTGTTCATAACGTAAACGACGAATTTGCATAAAGGGTAATCGGGGTGATATCAAACGCTCAGTTACAATGTCCAGTGGAGGCAAATGAGTAGGATATGTTGAATATATAAATCCATTTGACGTGGCCATAGTTGGTATCCGTCCCTCTTTTAATGAAGTATGACATGTATTACATGTCATGAAAGTACTTCACTTCTTGTAAATGAAATTCATTTTGAAGTAATTCATATATATGAAGTTGTTGGAAATGGTTTCAAATCTAATTGAAACCATAAACGATCGCAAACATTGCAACTAAATCCAAATGGGTTTTTGTACACTAATTTTTCAAACTCACTGTCAGCTCGTGTAGACACTATAGGGATGTAATCAGGAATCTCATTATTAGCCATTTCTAATTTTGCTTTTTTTTGTGTGCACGATATTTCTTCATTCTTTCTGCTGGAGTTTTAGATTCCTGATAAGTATCACACATAGTAGAACTCTGTGGTTGAATTTCATTATTATTCAGAATAGTTTGAATTTCTAATTTCCCTTTTTTCCATTCACGATATTCCTTCATTATTTCAGCTCAAGTTTTTTTTGGGTGCAGTTTGAGAACTCTCAGACATAACGAAACACTCTTGTTGAATTTCATCTGGATTCACATTTCTGTCCAACTTCTCTTTCTTTCTTTCACGATATTCCTTCGAATGCTGGGCTGTAGATTTTGGCACAGTCACTTGGGTATTAATCACTATACTGATATAATGTAGGACGTCACTGCTCAATTGTACAGAATCTGCCAGAATGATCTGACGGTTTTGTTTCGAATGCGAAAAAGAAATAAGTCATCATATTCAAACTTTTAATGTCACTGTATAGAGTAATTATTACAATTTTACTTCGTCTTAAAAACTACATCATACAAATGTTTCCCCTCTTTTCACACACACTCATGTAGCCTCACTTTGAAGTTTGTCATCGCTCGTCGGGTCATTTCCTGTGGTATTGCTGCAATTTATTGTTGGATAGCATCCTTGAGTTCATCAATAGAAGTCAATCTGCTTTTAAACACTTTATTTTTGAGGTAGCCCCAAAGAAAGAAATCGCACACTGCAAGGTCAGGCAATACGTAGCGCTAAACATCATCACTGTTGTTGTTGTTGTTTGTTTGGTTTTTAGGAGCATTAGCAACTAAGGCCATATTGCTCCGGGGATATGCGGTGGTCATTCCCTGACCTTTCCGCATCCTCCGTATTTGGTGGTCACGGGCTTGAACCCGGTCTCATCAAGAAGCGTGTGCTACGCACTGCTGCTCCTGCCCACCTGGCTACAGAGGCGCCTAAAACGCTGGTAAAAATGCTTTTAACGCCAATACAAACTGTGCACTTCCCTCCTCAGGCAGTTCCAGTTGACCTTTGAATTTCTTCAAACTGTTAGCCTCAACTACCTGTGGAGGAAACCTGTTCCAGTATTCAACAACACGCTGCTAAAATAAAACTTCCTACAATCTAGTCTAAACATTTCCCTTGTAATTTGAATTTATGGTTCCAGTTGTGGAATTCTTTGTAAGAGTGAAAATTCCGAATTCATTCATTTTACTAACCCCTCTCGCAGCCTTAGAAACCTCAATCTGGGCTGTAGGATCTTGCCTGGTTGCCAAGATCTGTAGCTCACATAATCGGAATCTTTCCTTGTATGATTGCCCTTTGCTGGTCACACCATTCCAGTTTACCCATCTTTGGACCCTTTTTAAGAAGCGTAATATCTTTTTTCAGATGAGGTCTCCACACTTGGACACAGTATTCCAAATGCCATCTTACCATTTCCTTATTCAGTGGGATTATGACCTCCCTATCTCTACAGGATAACGTTCAATAAATCACTGACAGCACAACATACACTTTCTTGGCCAACTGTTTACACTGCTCAGAAAACTCATATCTGCCTATATTGTAACTCCCAATTCCCTTTCTTCCTCTATTGTTTTTAATTTGACCCCGCCAAGTGTATAAGATTTTGCTGTATTAAAACACAGCTGCCACTTTTCTGACCATTCTGAAGCTGTTCAAGTCATCCTGAAGGAGCACTGCTTGGTACTGCTCATTAATGACTCTCCTTCCAATCTCTACGTTGTTTGCAAATTTTGATATCATGCCCTTTATCCCTTCGTCAATGTCATTTGTGAAAATCAAAAACAATAGTGGCCTAAGAACCAATCTTTGGGGTACTCTACTTCTGACATTATGCCAATCTGAAAAATATTCATTATCTGCCTTTTGCCACCCTGCAATTCATCTTAGAATCTTTCCAGTAATCCCAACATATTCCAGCTTATACAGTAACCTCTCATAAGCGATTGAATCAACTGATTTGCTAAATTCCAAATAAACTATGTCGAAATAGAGCCCAATATCCAGCTCATGAGTTACTGTGTCAAAATAGGTAACTAGATTAGTTAAATATGATTTTCTGTTAACAAAACCATGTTGAGTGTTTTTCAGATGCCATTTCTTTCTAAATGTCCCTGGATTGCATTCTTATTCATTGTCCTGAAGATGTTTCCTACCACTGAAGTCAAGCTACCCAATCAAAAAATCCAAACTGTTTTTTACTTATGTATAGCTTTTTTTACAAATAATATTACCTGTTTTTTTAGATATACATTCCGTGTATGAATGTGTAAACATGACAGGTGATATTCCACGTATATGTGATACATGATATACCTCCTTTCCTAACAAAATCAGGTTGCTGATGGTATCAGATGCTTCCTGTACATTTGGGGCTGTGTTATATCAGGAACTAGAGATCACTCTGATGGAAACTTTCATACATTGGACAAATGCATGCATAAATACAACATGTATTTAATTTGTCTTCCAAGTAGAAATGATAGCACCTCATGGAACAGGGATACAACACACTGGTGGAAGTTTTAAGTGTGGGATGGAGTAATGGAAACTAAAGGTCTGGAGCTGTTACTTGAGATTGGTAAAGTCTTAGTGATCTTAATGTGCTGTGATTAGTGCTGCAATAGAGTTCTAAATGCTAGCCTCCACAATCTTGGCAGCATAACCTAGAGAGGACTTTTTACACTGGAGGAACCCTTGAAATAATTTTAAAGTCTCAGGGAATCCCTGCATAAAAATTATATCTACTTCTCATGGTATGTTAGTGTGATCAGTAAGTTGTAGATATTTTTTTGTGAATCTGTTTAAATTGGCCAACTTATTAGCCACACTCTTTTTGTGTGGTTTCCCACAAAAGATATCAACTCTAATGCAAGTCAGTAGTGTAGGCAAGAAAATTAAGTTTTTCCTTTTTTTTTAAATTTCCTACTTGATTTTTTTTACCATATCCCAGTAGGCCTAAAAGTCTTATCACAAATTTCTACTATACAAGATGTTAATGAGTTATGGTATGTGCAAGAGTAGTTTCCCCCCTATTTAAAATTACTTTTAAACCAACCTTTCTTGGAAAAAAAAAAAAGGGGGGGGGAGGGGTTAGTTTAGCTTAGCTTACCTTTCTTGAAATTTCTGTTAAATAACTGGCTTAAGCCAAAATTGGATTTAATTTTTCTAAAGGTAGGCTTGGTGGATTTAATTTAAATAAAGGTTGTGAACTGATTTTAATTAATGTTATTTACATGAAAATTTATTGACAATGTTGAAAGGTAAAGCTACTAAAACCATAAGCCAAAGCAATATGAATAAAAATATAGTCTAAGACAATTTTATACAATACTTTGAAAAAACATTTCCTCACTGAGTGACATGATCAGGCTCAAATATAAGCCTAGCAGTTACAAAATTATTATACATGTATTGGTTTCTTGACATATTTTATAGGCCTACATATGCATAAAAAGCATTATTTTTGAAATTAAAAATAAAGAATGAAATTTACCTCTTTAATGTTAAACCTGTCCTTGCTTTTTTGCTGCACAAATACTCAATTCTGGGTCGAATCTGAGATAAGCACACATGAATTTCATCTTCAACTGAAACGAGATGATTTTTTTGTCCTTGCTCTTGATGCTTTTTAAACAAGAAAAAGCTTGCTCACACATGTAAGAAGTTGAGAACTGCAGCAAAATGTTCATTGCCTTTCCGATGAATGGCACGATACTCTTCTTTCAAAGAACTACAGAACTTGTCTAGGGGCAGATCAGTAAATCTCAACTTGAGTGTTCGATCAGACTGCAACTCACAAAGTTCTTCCTCTTCTCTTAAAGTTAAGTTCTTGCCCTCGTGAGTAGCACAGTTGGTAGGATTGCCATCCTCCCTACACCGGGTGAAAAAGACCCGAGTTTGAATTCTGTCGATGATGGAAGGTATTTTTATGGGTCTTTTTCACAACGTGGCTAAGTTGGTCAGTCTCAGGTGAGGGTAGCATGGTTTTTCTCCCTGAAACTCGGGGTTTTCATCCAGTAAACAGAAAATCGATCTCAGAATACGCACAATTTACAGGCAATATACATGGAGCAACATGGCCTTAGTCGCCGATGCTCCTAAAACCCACTAACAACAACAACAACAACAACAACAACAAAAAGTCAAGTTCTCAGGCTGAGCAGAAGATTCAGAGAAAAGGTCCCTCACCCAGTCATACACTTGTGTTGAAAGGGAGGGAAAATACTGTTAAATTATGTTCTGCAGTTCTTCCAGGTGGTCTTCAATAAGACTTGCTGATATCCTTCCTCACTCTCAAGCCCAAGCAGCAGTGGAAACATTTCAAGATTTCCTTTTGCAACATGATTTTTCTAAAGATTCAGTTTCCTTTTAAATCCAAGAATCTTGTCACTTGAAGTCAAAACACTTTCTCCAGGACCTTGCAGAGACTTGTTCAACTGGTTCATGTGATGAAAAATGTCTGCTAAGTAGGCTAGTTTCTGCAGCCCACTGCAAAGAATTGCCCAAAACAAGCAAAGGCCAAGATATATTTAATGTTTTGTCTTTGTATCTGGAAAATGGATATCCTTCCTCACTCTCTAGCCCAAGCAGCAGTGGAAACATTTCAAGATTTCCTTTTGCAACATGATTTTTCCAAAGACTCAGTTTCCTTTTAAATCAAAGAATCTTGTCACTTGAAGTCAAAACACTTCTCCAGGGGTGCCTCCATAGCCTGGTGGGCAGGAGCAGCAGTGTGTAGCACACGCTTCTTGATTAGACCGGGGTTCGAGCCCGTGACCACCAAATACGGAGGATGCGGAAAGGTCAGGGAATGACCACCGCATATCCCCGGAGCAATATGGCCTTAGTTGCTAATGCTCCTAAAAACCAAATAACAAACAACAACAACTTCTCCAGGACCTTGCAGAGACTTGTTCAACTGGTTCATGTGATGAAAAATGTCTGCTAAGTAGGCTAGTTTCTGTAGCCCACTGCAAAGAATTGCCCAAAACAAGGAAAGGCCAAGATATATTTAATGTTTTGCCTTTGTATCTGGAAACATAAGGTCTGTCTTAGAGGAACACAGTTCCTCTAAGACAGACCTTACATCTTCAAAGCACTCAGCAAAATTTGGCCTACCATCTCGTGAAAGTACTCCTGAAATTCATCTTTCAGCTCAAACACCCTGGTGAGAACTCTTCCTCTGCTGAGCAGACACCAAATTTCTTTATGTAGTAGGAGATTTATGTGCTCTTTGTCCAGGTTTTCACACAGTTTTTAAACAATCTCTAGTGGACTAGTCTTTGTTTAATAAAGTTAAACATTTTTGCAGCATCATCAATCTCCAAGAATTTTTGACACCAGCACCTCTCTGTGAAGAAAGCAGAGTGCTGTAATGTCAGGATTTTCATTTTTTACAAGACAGGTGAAACCTCCCATGGAGCCAACCATTGATGGGGAACCATCAGTACAGATGCCAACACAGTTCCTCTAAGACAGACCTTATGTTTCCAGATACAAAGACAAAACATTAAATATATCTTGGCCTTTGCTTGTTTTGGGCAATTCTTTAAAGTAGGAAAAGTTTTCTTGAATTTCACCATTTACAAATCTTAAAAATGCTACAGCATGACATTTACTGGTGAAATCTGTTGATTCATGAACTTGGATAGAGAAGCTGCTGTTTTTCAGTTTATTACACAAAACCACTTCAGCATCATATCATCAATACTTCAACTTATCGTACTGTTTGAGAGTGGAATCTTTTCAATTTCTCATACTGCATCTTGTCCTAGCATTTTACTCACTATAATTTTACATGCTGGCATTATTAGGTTCTCATCAACTGTGTGACTTTTCCTTTTCTAGGCAATAAGTTCTGCTACTAAATAACTTGCTTCCCAAGCCTTTTCACTGATGTGGCTGTTTAACAAAAGCTTTACTCTGTTTGTTTTGAGATTCCAATAGCTGTTTAAAATAATCAGCACCTTTACTTCAAATGGCTGTGATTTGTAGTTAACTGTCTTTTCAAGTTTGCTGGAGCCATTGCTGAATTTTTTAGTTATTTGCCACAGATGACACACAATGGAATAGAACAACTTTGATTACCAGTCGATGTAAAACCCATTGATAAGTAGATTTATTTATAAAGATGGACTTTTTTGTGTCCCTTGTTGCACTAGGGCAGTGAAATGACTCAGAAAATTGTAATTCTTCATCACTAATCTGATCAGAATTGTCTGTAGACCTAGAATCCGCTTCCATCTCACCTTGTCTTCAAAAATTGCCACATTGGACCGTCAGATGTGTTTGTAAAACACAAGCACTAATAAAATATAAAACAGCAGGGCAGAATAAGTAATTAAACTAGGAAATTGAAATCCACGTTTTTGCAATGTTTACAACAAAGCAGTTGGGGAGGAAATTCAGGAGGGAGAGGCTGACATTATCAGCCTACTGTCCTCCTGTCATTGCAATACAGCGCTCACCAATTATCAACAGTCTCCCCTATCTCGAATCAAAAACTGAGAACGGACTCACCAAATGAACACTGTCCTACTGTGCACTGCCATACAGGGCTGAAAGACCCCTAACGAAATTACTAATGGGAATGCTCGGTCATTGTCCATCACTGCGAGTGATGCATCATGCAGAGTTAAAAAAAACAATGTATTTTTTTTTTTCAATCATGATTTCTCGCAGAACCCCGGCTGAGAAACTCTGACCTAGAGTGTGGTTTATTAGGAATCTGGATTATTATGTCCGTCCAGATGTGACTGCCAGAGAGGGCTGTGACAGACATTCTGCGTCTGGGTGTTGAGATTACCAGTTTTACTAGCAGAGTGCTTGCACACTGCTGTTGAATATGCATATATTATCAAAATCAGTGAGGACCTTGTTTCTGTTGATATGACCAAATATGACATTTATGAGGACTGCTTCTTAGGTACACATGGCTAGTATTTTGTTTCTGTCAAAAATCCCATTTATAATAAAATTTAGAGCATGGGTAGTGTATCTTACTGCTTCAAAATTATTGTACAGCTAGAGTTACATGATCCCAGAGAAAATATAAAAAGTTTGAAGAACCACTGTATCTGGTCATCATTTTTTTGCAACCAGCAGGACTTAAACTGCTTAGGATAATGCAATGGTCTTAATGTTCACAGCAGAAAACACGCACATGCCCTTCACAATGAGTTGCTCTGGTATAACACTACTTTCAAACAAATAGCCACGTCAAAGGTTAATTGTCCGTGTGTTTAAAAAATGAGCTGTTACTATTAAAAAACATGACAGCTTGTTTTAAGACTAAACAGTCTCTAGTAACAAAACAGTTGTCAAAAACAGCAGTGCCTCATTTTTACATAAATGGCTAATTAATCTTTGGGTGAAGTCATTCATTTGAAAATAGCACAATACTAAGACAACTTATGAAGATAAAGTTTGTTCTGCAGTAAGCATTAGGAGTGATGCATCAAATCAAACAGTTTAAATCCTTCTGGGTTTTTGTAAAAACACACGAAAGAACAAGATAGCCCTCCAAACTTTTTATGATGATTTCTCTGATAATTAAAAGACTGACAATTATTAAGGTAATTTTATCTTAACTGAACTGTTTTGCTGTTACAAAAATTCCCTAAAAACAATTCCAAACAAAATTAGTTAATCTGAGGTATGCTTAGTAACATTCTGAATTCTATTTCAAGTGCCATGAAAACACATTTTAATATATAAATTTATATAATATCTTAGTATTTTTAAGAATACGTGAACATTACTTTGGTTGCTATTTCCTACCTGTGTTGTGGCAGAAGTTGGAAAAACTAAAATGTGGGTACAACTTGCATCTTCAGGAGTGCTAAGATCACAAGAATTGCAGCTGCTGATAAACCTATCATCTGGGGTATATTGGTCAGAAAATATTCTTAGAGTCATATCGGGCTCTAGAGAAACAAGGCATGCTGATAAAATAGACGGTGCATCTAATGGACCAAATACAACACACTGTTGGCACAGTTCCCTCAACTGACGACTATATCGAAGTAAAGATTTCCGACTTAAAAGTGAGGCCCAATCCCTCAATTCTCCATGGCCCACTCTTCCTAGCCGTCCAATTACTAGTCGCCATGGATAAACTGATTTTGAAAGGACTTCCAAAATAAAATCCAAGAGTTTGTGTAAACCTAGTTTTCTTGATGAAGCTTTTTTCCTTCGGGTTCTGAAAAGAATAAAACAAAACAAACATGAGATGAGAAAGAGTATAGCAGATGCTGAAGCAAGCAAGCAAGCACTTACGGTTATATTCACAGATTAACCCTTTCAGAAGCGAGTTCCTCGAATATATAAGGGCTATGGGTAGTTAGATTCTGATGACATGGAATCCAGGAAGTGGTTATTTGTGAAATTTTGTAATTCTGTAAATATGAGCACTTGAGGAATAAACTTTTTAGTTATTTTGATTTGACTATCCAAAATTATTATCAGAAATGAAATAAGAACTAAACAAGTTACTACCCCATGCAGTAATATCTGTTTTTGCATCATGTTCTAGATAAGAATTCTGGAGAATTTAATCAAATTTGGCTTTCGTGTGGCTCAACTGAATGAGAGATGCTAACAGATACGAGTTTTTCGTTCTGATTTTCAATTTTTTTACTGCTATCTATTTTAAACTGTGCTACAATTACTTTGAAACCCAGGTAAGATACGACAGCAATTATTCGTACATAAACAGACACATTATTTGAAAGAACTCTGAAATGTATATAAACCACACAGTCAAAACATCATGATCTCTTCCACCCCAAGTTTTAGCAATAGGCTGTTCTTGGTGGCATATGCACCAAGTACTGGTAAATGTGATAATGCAAGTTCATGGCATGTGGTCCATATGAAGTACCTGGTTGACATGATTTGGGAGACTTCAAAAAAGGAATGTTTGTTGGGTACTGCTTGATGGTCGGCAGTACTAGCATTAGTAGAGGCGTGAAACCTTCCTGTTTCATGCATCCATTTGCTCCAAAATTTTGTCCAGTTCCACCGTAAATTTATTTAAGCTGGAACGACAGATAGAAGTTTGTTCAAGCAATCAACCACCAGCTGTCTAAAGGCAAATTTCCGCACACACATTCTACAACCGCCTTCATCAATTTGAATTTATGCCCCCTCAGGTGTGGAATCTGAGCAAGAGGAAGAATCCCATCAGCATTGAGTTTGCACAAACCACTGAAGGATTTATACACCTCAATCAGATCACATCGCAGGTACCTAGTTTCCGGACATTGCAATGTGCAGAACTTAAGCCTATCTTCATAACAACAATCTTGTTGCCCTTCTCTGTACTCATTCTAGTAGCTCAACATCTTTCCTAAAATGAAGCCTCCAGACCTGTATGCAGTACTCAAGGTGTGGCCTGTTCATTGCCTTATACAAGGGGATAATGACCTCCTCATGCAGTACTTTGCATTTGTCAATGTTTAATACTTCAATTTCCATCTCTCAGCCTATTTGCTCAACTTTTCTAGACCCTGTTGCAGTACTGTTCTTACTGTTATTAACAACTGTACCAACCTTTGTATCATCTGCAAACGTGGAAATTAAGCCTCATATACTTTCATCAATATCATTGATAAATACAGAAAACAATAATGGGCACAACACAGACCCCATGGGGAACTCCACTAATAATATTAGTCCACAAAGAGCAGTGTCCATTGATTACCACTCTCTGTCTTCTCCCACTCAACCATACTTTTATCTATTACAGATACTGTTCCAATTTGTACAGTAGTCTTCCCTGTGCAACAGTATCAAAAGATTTTCTAAAATCCAAGTATATGATATTAATATTATTTTTTGCATCCAGTTCCTCTGTGGCACATCTTAGTATCTAATCAGATTGGTCAGACAAGACTTCCCCTTAATAACACCATTCTGTGTCTGAACTATAACTGTAGTCTAGTCCAGATGATCCTGCAGTGCTTCTTTAACCAGTGACTCCATTATTTTTCCTGGAACAGAAGTTAAACTAACAGGTCTGTAATTACTCATATCACCTTTCGATCCCCCCTTTGTAAATTAGAGAAACATTTGTACGTCTCCAGTCCGTGGGGACTATCGGACTATCGCTGGGTCCAAGGATGCCCACATAATCATGGCTAAGGGCCTGCTTACTTCCTTTGCTGCCTCCTGTAATATAACTGGATAGATCCCATCCACCCCAGGTGCCTTCCTTACATTTAACTACAGCAATTTCTCCTCCACTTTGCTCTGAGTTATTACAAAATCAATTAGCTCCCTGCCAGAGTTTGATAAACTTCTGGCATTCTCCCTTTGATGGAAAACCACAGGAGGCATTGAATGGAGTGTACTGGGAATGGTGGGTGGTGGTTTCCCAAGATCATTAATGCATTGGAAGAAAAGTAGGATGCTAGTAGGTTGGCTTTATCCTTGGCTGAAGTGGCAATAGAATCGTCTGGTTTTGACAGAGGTGGGAACAGGGACGGAAAAAATTTGCAGCTAATAGCTTTGGCAAAAGATCAGAATTCCCGGCTACTATTTGGACAAGTTTTTGAAGAAAGTTTTCTACTCTTAGCCTGTTCAAAATCTAGTTTGGACTGATTAATAATTGCTTTACAATTGTTGCGAGCTTTGGTGTAGACAGGAAATGAAATTGAAGATTTGGAAACAAGCCAATTATGATATGCTAAATTCTTATCTTGAACAGCTTTTGTACATTTACTAGAAAACCAAGGTTTAGATAGAGAATGAGATTTTAAGGTGGAGTGTGGAATAAAAGCTTTCACCCTTACAAGAATAATTTCAGTGACACAATCTGGGCAAACACTGACATCAGAAGTTTTGAAACAGTAATCCAACCAACTCAAGGTTGGGAATGGCAATAAGAGAAAGGCTCCAATGGAGAAGAGATCATCATCAAGTTGTGATCTGAGGTACTTAGAGGACCACTCACCTCGACTGTGTAATAAGAAGGGTTGTTTCCAAGAAAAATATCAAGCATGTTGGAAAAATATCAAGAAAAATATCAAGCATCAATGAAGAATCAGAGGTGGACGGTTCGCTCCCGTTTCTGGACGTGCTAGTGCATCGCGTAGGCCCACATCTAGAGACCTCAGTATACCGCAAACCCATGTGGTGCGGTCAATTCACCAACTACGGGTCCGGCCACGCTCCAAGCCATCTCAATAGCACTGCCCGCACCCTGTTCTCCAGGGCCTGGAGCCATTCCAGCACCGACACAATTAGACGTAACGAGATCTCCCGTGTGAAGGCGGACCTAACCAGATGCGGTTATCCATCCCATGTACTAAACAGATGCTTGTTACAGGCACAAGAACTTACTTCCAACCCAAGACCTCCGAAGCAAGTCGGCATATCATCCGCCTACATTCCGTACTATCCAGGAGTGTCAGGACGTATCTCGAAGATCCTGAGAAGTTACAACATCAAATGTGTGCAATTACCAGGTAGGAACCTACGTTCACTTGTCTCCAGTGTGAAGACCCCTGTCACACCTGTCTTACGCAGCAATGTAGTGTACCGTATCACCTGTAGGGCCTGTAACAGTTGCTACGTAGGTGAGACATCGAGACGTCTCCAGGATCGCCTCACGGAACACGACAGAGCAATCCGGCTTGCCGAAACTGACCAGTCCGCGCTTGCAGAACATTTTTGGGCTACCAACCACGATCTTGACCCCAAGCGCGACTTTGAGATAGTGGACCACGCGCGACACTTTCGCCACCGCCTATGGCTAGAGTCACTAAACATAATAAACAACCCTAAGGCATTAAATCGCCAGAAAGGCATGCGTATACATCCAATCCTGGAGACAACCGTTTTATTGATGGATGATCACTGGCGCAAGGCAGCACATGTCCGTGCTACAACAATGACGAATGAGTAACGTGCCACACTTTGCTTGTAATGTATTCAAATTTGTCAGTTGATAAAGGGACACGAGTTCCGAAAGCTACTGAATTTGTACTTATATTTTATTTTATACTGGGTATA
This sequence comes from Mastigoproctus giganteus, assembly GCF_048544385.1. NCBI lineage: Eukaryota > Metazoa > Arthropoda > Arachnida > Uropygi > Thelyphonidae > Mastigoproctus > Mastigoproctus giganteus. Next base: position 177,771,912 of record NC_143579.1, on the reverse strand, counting down.
CTGTAAATATCTATTTATTAAATGAACAATCTGTGTGAGGTCATTAGTAATTGCAAAAGCCTCAGCATCTTGACCAGCTGGGCCCATGTGACTAGAAAACAGAAGGCAGCTGGAGTTGTGAACATTAAAATCAACAAGAAAAATTACCTCACTGTTGGGAAAGTTTGACTGGAGGAAATTGAGTTTCAAAGAGAGGAAGTCAAAGAGTCCTAAGTGATTAGTGCAGTTGGAAGAATGATAGAGGCAACAGATGAATTTGACAGAATGTTGTAGAGAGATTTTAAGCCAGACAAGTTCAAAATGAAGAGATTCCAAATTACTCAGTCTCTGACATGGAATATCAGAATGGACATAAGCGTAAGTACCACCTTTGAAGCAAAAGGAATTGTACAGCAAATAATTCAGACAACTGAGATGATCAGTGGTTGAATCAACCGATAACTGAGATTCTGTCAGAAAAAGTACATGGGGTTTGGCAGACTGTAAGTGGGAATGGACATCATTGATATTAGAACTGAGACTGCATATATTTGTGAAATGAACAAGCAAGTGTTTGGGAGGTTTAGATCTTTTTGCAGATAAGTTTGCTCTATTAGTTTGACAATTCACGGTGTATTCAGTAGTAAGAAAAAGTGGGGAGGGGAGGACATGCTGAAGGAAGCAATGAAAATTTTGGATATGGTGTAAACATGATAAGAATATACCCAGCTCCTTGACACAACGTGGCCTCGACAATGCCCCTCATATACACACTACTCAGACTCCTTCCAGTCACTCTCTGGCAGAGTAGAGGCAGCGAGATTATACACTAGCTGATCCAGAAGCTTCCGAGAGAGTTACCAATAGGTTTGATCCGGTGTACTAACTAGCGGCTGGCCTGCAAACACCATTTTAGAGCTACCCTCAAAATGTAACAAAGATTGGGCCTTGCCATGATGTCCATCATAACCTCTAAAGATATCAATCATACTGCATGATAGAAGAGATTGGGAGGGTTTACTGGAGCTTTGCTCTGGAGACCAAACATGGGTCCCACCACTTCAAGCCTCCAATAAGCAAAGTGGTGGTACTGCACCAGTTGATGAGTCGTCTACCACCTAGTATTGCCTGGTAACACAGGGGGTAGCATTCCTCCGTGTGATGCTGGCGCCACACACTTCAACCCCTGCTTACGTTGTTTTGCACCTGTGCTAGGTTGCCGTATTTCGGGATTTCCACAAGGAGGTAATACCCAGGGTTACTAACGGTTCCACCATCATGAAGGTGCAAGCAGAGGATTTGGTTGTCACAGACTAACCAGACTTCACCAAAATTAGATCCACTTGACTTGAGTGACACCCGAATATCAGTTCCATCAGCGTTTTAGACCCCAAGGTAGCAAAGCACATGTTGGCATATCAGAGAGAAAATACCTGCAACACCCTCAAAGTTAGATGAGAATTTTCACTAGCCACTTGGCTATAGCTTCTTCTGGGTGGTACCTTTCGCTGGCAATGAGGCATATTCAGGAACTTTCATTATGTGCTTTCACACTCCTTGAAGAGAAAAGGCAGGTCGGGGGTTGGCAGGATTTAAAGAGCTACGAGTGTTTTATCCATCTTGTCATCTGGAGCAATCACTATTCCATATGAACCCTGGAGATCACATGTTATAGACTAGTTCAGTTTTTACTTCTCATTTTTTTTTTTGCAAGACTAACTTTAGTCTTTACTTGGGTCCCACTGAAGAAGAATAGTGGGCAGATATTTCTAGTTAGAATGCACACAGTTTCACATCACAGGATTTTAGCACTTATTTCCTGTGTTTATTTTCTGTATAGACATTTTAAATCAGCTTTATTAAAAAACAGAGTTAAGTGTTTATTCCCAAAAGTAAATTGTTATTAATGTTTATGATATATTAATAATAAAAGTACATGTCAAATTTCATTTGAATTCCTTTAATTATTTCTGAGTTATGATTAAAAATATTTGTCACTTTATATAACATAAATAAACTGTTTTATTCTTAAATTTAGCAAGAATTTGAATTTGAAAAAAAAAAAAAAAAAAAAACCCTAGCTTTTTGATGATCTTTCTTTATATTTTAGGAATCAATAAGTATAAAAGATAACCCAACGTAGATATTGAAATGGGCATCTTTTATGAATTTGACAACTCAGCTGCTAATAATTCATGAAATACAAAAGGCACATGACCAATTTTGAATTTACATTTAAAAAAAATTCGGATTGCTGGGAAAACTTATCTTCAGCTTAGATTTTGTTTAGTACATATTAAACTAATTTAAAAATTCTTCATACTCTAAAACCTTTGTTCAAAAAAAACATATGGGGGAAGAGGAGGTAGCAGAATTAAACTATTTGAAAATTACTTTGTTAACAATTGAAAATAGAACAATGCATATATATGTGTGGGTGTACTCATACATTACTACAGAGAATGCAAATCTTGTGGGCTGTTCATAGAGTGCTGGAATTAAGGGGTTCCATGAGTGTAATCTGTTGTGGAATAACAGATCCAGTGTTTGGATCCTTCACCATGGATTATTGCAGATTTACAGGATGTCATCCTGGGAACATGATACAATGTATCTTTGCAATATTCAGAGACCTTATACAGTTTATGCCTCGTTGTGTGGCAGCAGTATTGGCAGAAAGAGGACATACCTACTATTAGGTAGGTGGTCATGTTTTGATTGGACGGACAGACAGACAGAGGTACTCGTGAAAAGATTAGTTAACTAATGTTACTTTCAAATTTTAAGTAATAAATATTACTGTAATTGCATTATTGTAGGTTTAACAGACAGGAACTCCCCGACTTATGCAATACTCAAATTATGGAAATTCGACTTTACGTAAGTTTTTGCCAGCCAGTGCAAATTTAAAAAAATCATGGAAACGTATGTTGCATCCTGTAGGAATAAATGGAGGTATCATTAAATATCATAATGGGAACCCACTGTTTTTTTTTTTTTTTTGGTAATTCGTTCCAAGACCTTGGAAGTTGAAATTTTGCTATATAACTAAGCTATTTATCTCTCTAAAAGTCATTTTTATAATGGAAATTGCACAACACTTTCATCGTTATCATATGTTCCGTTACAAAAATCAATTTTGAATGCCTTTGTGATATTTTTCTAAAACACATTTCTGGAGGTCACTACCATAAAACAATAAAAACAATTTGCACTTTCCAGTTTATTGGGCTTTTCTGTTAGCACAATCCGTTATAAACGGGTAGTAAACTCAATCTTATTGCATTTGCGATAATACCAATAGCTGGAATTCTGTGAGTTTTTACGTTACAGTATTATGGTGAAATAAATTTTAAGAATGTGCTCTTCATTCCTATTTAGTTATTACAATGGTGAAGGGAAAGGGACCAACAGAAAGTGCAAGTGCTGGCAGTGATAGGAAATGAAACAAAATTGATTTAGAAATGAAGATGATTAATTAAGTAGTATGAAGCAGGACAAAGTTTGTCATCTATTGCACAGAATTTGGTCTCTCGCTGCTTCAACAGTGAATACTATTTTAAGGGAGAGTGCACGTATAAACTAACATGTTCAAGGCTCAAGGTATTTCACACTGGGGCCAGTCTGCCCCAAAAGTGAACACAAAACAGTGTTCAGGTGCTATATCGAAGATGGAAAAGCTATTAATAATATGGATAGAAAATCAAATTCAGAAGCAAGTGTCCCCAAATCTAACAGCCATTCAAGCAAGAAGTATTTATGAAGATAACGATGATAAGTACGGCAAACCCACGAGCCAAGTTCGTGGCAAGCAACAGTGGTTTAATAGGTTCAAGCATCATGCTAGTTTCCAAAACAATAAAGTATGCAGTGAAGTCGCCAGTGCTGATTCCGCAGCTGCAGACAAATTTTGTGGTGAGCTGGAAAAAACCCCTTCTAAATCTCCAGAGCCTTCAACTTCCACAGTGGCGTGCTTATCAGCTGGAGAGTTAATTCTGGCAACAATGCTCGAAAGGTAAAACTTGCTGACTGTCTCCTCTCTTTTTATAATTTTATAATTTTTGTAATTTTTCCTGCAAATGAGATAAAAAAATTGAATAATTCTATTTACACTGGTGTTCAAAGAAAGTGCATCACACCTTAAAATTGTAATTGTCGTCCAGATAATGTAAGTATATGGCATTATTTCTTACAGATTGCATTAGATAAGATTGACATGCGTAGGTGATGAGGTAATATTGCATCAGCTGTTACTTTCAGCTAAATGAGCATGCTCTGTTCATATAGCTGAAAGTAACAGCTGATGTCTTTGCTTGTGTCAGGATAGCGAGTTACGTGCAGTTGACGCCACGAAGAAAGAGTGCTATTGTTGCTTTACGTGAGGAAGGATGTTCTTCCCAACATATTGCTTATAATCAGTCTTCTAATCAGTGCACAGTGAGTAGATTTCTTTCCAAACTCAAGAATACCGTTTCTGCTGATAGGAAAAAAAAGGAAATGGATGCAAACGAGTCTCTACGACAAAACAGAACTGCATTTTGAAGTGCTTATGTCTTAAAAACCATAAAGCTTCTTTGTCTGAGCTGAAAAGAGAATGGGAAGAACATACAGGTGTGGTAGCAAGTGCAGTAACAGTCAGAAGATGCCTCCTCAAAAATGGACTGGTTGTCCATCGTCTTAAGAAGAAGCCCCTCCTCACACAAAAAACGAAAAAGGCCCGATTAACTTGGTGTAAGGAGCATGCCAAATGGACCCCCGAGCAGTGGAAGTCAAGTTATTTTCTCAGATGAGAAGAAATTCAACCTGTATGGCCTGTATGGCTATAGACGTGGTGAAGAATACCATCCAGACTGTATGGTGTCTACAGTGAAATTCAATAACAGCCAAATGATATGGGGGCGGGTGCATTTCGTATCGCAGAGTAAATCACCTGCAGTTTATAAAAGGTTCCGTAAATGCCAATGGATACCTGGCTATATTGGATGGAAAATTGCTGCCAATCATTAGAGACCATTTCAACCTGCCAAATAACTGCATCTTTCAGGATGACTCTGCTCCTTATCATCGGATGAAAAGTGTCTGCTACCATTTGTTACAGGTGAAAAAATGGTTGGAAGAACGGTCTATTACAACTCTTAGCTGGCCAGGAAACAGCCTGGACTTGAATCCCATAGAGAACTGTTGGCATCGTGTGGAATCTGTAGTTGCCAGAAAGAAACCAAAGACACTTAGCGAACTTCGGGAAGCTATAATTCGTGTTTGGAACCATGAACTATCAGTTGATTATCTTCAGAAACTGATCTTGTCAATGCTTCGACGGTGTGTTGCTGTCATCAGGGTCAGAGGCGGTTCAACTAAATATTAGTTTACACTGCCAGAAAGAAACCAAAGACACTTAGCGAACTTCGGGAAGCTATAATTCGTGTTTGGAACCATGAACTATCAGTTGATTATCTTCAGAAACTGATCTTGTCAATGCTTCGACGGTGTGTTGCTGTCATCAGGGTCAGAGGCGGTTCAACTAAATATTAGTTTACACCTGGTGAACTTTTAATTTTGTTTTCCCTTTAAAATGATAAACTGAAGCAAATTGAGGGCTTCTGATAAAATTTCAGCCACAATTGTCATGTTTACCAAAACTGTTGTATAAATGTTGCAAATGCTCATTTTGGAATATTTTAAGAGCACCTGTCGAATATTACTTAGCTTTGCCTTAACTATTAATAAATATCTTTTGTTTATATTTCTATTTGTGATACTAGTCATTAATGTAACATAGCATCGCAAAAAGGAGTTCAAAATGTGAAATTCATAGGTGATGCACTTTCTTTGAACACCAGTGTACATGTTTGTCGAACACCTCTTTTTTGCTTCTATCAAATTCAGCACGCATAGTTGCGAGTGCAGAATTTCACTAAATGCTTATTTAGGGAAATTCCAACTTATGTAGCATTCCGTGGAACGCAACCTTTACGTCAGTCGGGTAGTTCCTTTATTAAGGAATTTGTACCTAGTAGCATTTAAGCCATTTCCACTTCTAGAATTTTGAAATCAAAAACTGTCTTCAAATATATATTTTTGCTTTGCAGGAGTATGCTCAATGAAATGCATCCCATTTGCACTAATACTTGAACATAACTGCTAACCTCTGATTTTTAGAAAGTAGGAGGATTTTTTTTTTTTTTTTTAAATCCAGACTTTTGACTTGAAATTTTGCTAACAACCTATTCATTTCATATTATGATACAACCACAGGATTGTTAATCAGTACAGTATGCTTTCAAACATTAGTGCCGCTAGGATTTTTCTGTCTGTGGCTTTCAATTTGGATTGTCTCATAAATACACTGGTGTGCAAAACTTAAGGACCAGTCAGGTTTTCACCTGTAGCTTCTCATAGGAGTGGCCTGGATATGGGAAAAGCATACCAAGGGAATCACATGCGGCACAGAAATGATGAAGGAAACAACACCGATACAACAATGGAAACAAAATGGTAAAGAGGGACTTTATTCAAAAATGACACAGCAACGGAAAGGCTTTGCACTGCCTGTCCATACTTAGAACAATGTTTTTGATAAGTTTTTGCGGTAACATTGTCCATTCCTCTGTCAGCCCTGTCTTCAGCTGGTGAACATTTTCTGGTGGGTGTGGATGTACCGCTAGGCATATCCCCAGAACGTCCCGTACGCACTTGATGGGATTTAGATAGAAGGAACAAGCAGGCCAATCCATATGAACAATATCCTCACGTGCGGTACAGATCAACAGCTGCAGTGTAATGGAGTGTGGCATTATCATCCATAAACATGAACTCGGAGCCAATGGCACCTTGAAACAGATGCACATGGGGAAGGATTACCTCAGTACAGTGATGTACACCAGTTACAGTACCGGCTCCCCAGACGAGAACACCTTGACCGATATATCGATCCCTTTCAGTGATGTTTGCGAGATGATACCGGGTGTCAACCTCACACCAGATTAACTGATGTCCAGAATCGCTGCTGAGACTGAATCTACTCTCATCAGTAAAGAGTACCTTACCCCATTCCTTATGTCCAGTCCTTATGTTCGATGCACCACTGTAAATGGTGTCTCCGATGGGCAGGTGTTAAAGGGACACAGCATACTGGCCGTCGGGCAACTGTCCACCTTTGTGGAGTCGCCTGGTCACAGTAAACCATTATATCCTGCATCCTGTGCAGCTGGTTTGCAATGGACACCACTGTCTGGTGTCGGTCCCTCTTGGCCTGTAGGAGTATATAGCGGTCATCATTGGGCATTGTTTTTAGTGGACGACCACCACTGGTCCTTCGAACAGTTGTACCTGTCATTCTGAAGGCTGACCACGCACGTGAGACGATGCTATGGGCGATACCGAACTCTGCAGCCACACTCTTTGCACTTCGACCTTCCCAATTATTCGATCCTGGGTAAAGTCATCCAGATGCTGTCTACTGGCCATTTCATTGTCTGTATGAAACCAATTGAACGTCTGTAACAATTGTGCTCACCATTCGGTAATTTGCACGTAACTGCTGAACTGCTGCTTTTTTCTGTTTATGTGAGCCCTGTCATCATGATTCAAATTTTTGCACATGCACCAGCTTTCTACCAAATGGCCAGTTATGTAAATCGCCACAGGCTGTTTCGTTTGATTTTGTGGTTGTAATCTTTAGAAATAGTGTTGGTCCTTAAGTTTTGCACACCAGTGTACCAACTGATTATGATTGCTTCAAGGAAGCTGCTCTCTTGAAAACTCTGCCCTCTTGAGAAATGTTGAGTCAAAGTTTTTTTTTTAATTAAAGGCCATGCTGTATAGATTTGGCTGTAAACAGCATTTGCAAAGTCTCATCAAAAAAGAGGATGGTCAGACTGGGTTTGGTCAGACTGGGTTTGTTATTTTACACCTGGCTGATCAAGTTTCCCTTCTATTAATCCAATTTTTCTTTTTTTTTCATAATAGCTGCTAATAGGTGCACACACTGAACTTGACATAAATAATACTGCAAAGTACTGGAAACTTGTCCAAAAAAAAAAAATTATAAAATTTGAAATTGCCAATTGATAATGAACTAACCTGGCACCTCATTTGGTGCCTCCATAGCCAGGTGGGCAGGAGCAGCAGTGCGTAGCACACACTTCTTGATTAGACCGGGGTTCGAGCCCGTGACCACCAAATACGGATGATGCAGAAAGGTCAGGGAATGACTACCGCACATCCCCAGAGCAATAAGGCCTTAGTTGCTAATGCTCCTAAAAACCAAATAACAAACAATAAGAACATTCTCAATGAGTAGTTGTGCACAATGCAGTCACATGTGGCAATAAAGTACTTCCTACAAAAGAATATAATCTTCACCTCTTGTTTTACTATCCATGACTTTGACAGTGAGATGCTTATGACTAAGTCAGAATCATATTTCTGGTTTAGTGTATTGTGGTAATCAACTTCCAAAATAGAAGTAGAGGGTTCAACAACTGTTGGTGTAAATAATTTACACATTATACTCTTAAGCATATCAAGGGGGAAAATGACTCTGTAAATGGGAATGAGGCATATATGGTTGAAGAGGCATGTTTGGATTTTCAAACTTGGCATCACATTTATACAGAACAAGCAAAATGCCTTATTCAAGCTAGAAGAGAGAAACACGAACAGCTTTTCACATGTGTAAGGATAACCTGTCTACAGTTATCCACTTGCTTGGATTGTTTAGTATTTCTTGAATCAGAAATTTGTGATTCTTCTTCTTTCAAATCTTTTGAAAATCATGAACTGGGGTTGGACGAGTAAGTGCAGCTCACTAGTGACTGCTTGTTGTACTTTTCAATCTGTTAACTTTGAAAATTGCTCATATATATTTCCCCACACTTCTAACCTTTTTTGTAAATATGCTTGTCAGAGGTCGCCACTGTTCTACCAGTCTAGTTAAACATTTACCGAAAGACAACCAGCATCTGCACACATGATTCAAAATCTTTTTCACTTCAATGGCATGCATTAATGGAAACTAGTTCAATCTTTGTTTCCTTTTTGCACTTGTTTCTAGACAGCAGTACAGGTCCACCAAATATTTAACCATTTTCAGAGGTAGACATGCAGCCACCTTTTCAGAATGTAAATTAATTAATTATTATAAAAAAAAATTAATTATTACTTTCCCCTTTACACTCTATTCATTCAAGACAAGGAAGTCTTTGCAGTAAGATACTTTTGTTGAAATAGTTGAGAAGGCTGCACCAAATACATCAGCAATAGGTGTACATTGCAATTGTAGTTTTGCAATTCACACCTATCATGCTGAAGGGCTGAAGTGGGATAGGAGGACTATCTACTCTTCATTTTATAGAATTTATCTCAAACAATTTTGTGGTGGTTGGTTGTGTTATAGATGATGCAGATTGGATCTATGAACCCCACTGATGCTTTTCGTGAAATGGTTGAAAAGGTTGCTTCTGGTACACTGGCAACTAAAACAGGTTTTGGGAACCCATTATGCTCAAGCACTGATGTGGGGGACCTTAACAACAACTGATCACAGAGGCAGATGGTGGGATCTAGCCATCAGTTCCAGAGTTCTGGTGGAAGCAAAATATTAAGAAACCTAAACAACAGTGTACATCTTGGTGGACCTGGGCTATGATGAATGGCACGTGTTGTGGAATATACGGAAATGCATTCACAACATCTTGGTACTGGTAATACACCGATGAGCCAAAACATTAAGACCAGCAAGACATTATGCAAATCAAAACAACTGCAGATGAACTACAGTGCGTGCACGGATCGGGATGCGGTATAAAAAATACCTGATGCTGAGCTCTGTTAATCAGTGTTACTGTTGGGAAAGTTAATCAGTGTTACTGTTCTTCAGTAACACTGATTAACACTGGGAAAGGCAGCGGACTTAAGCGAGTTTGACAAGGCCGAATTGTAATGGCCAGATGACTGGGTCAGAGCATATCCGAAATGGCACGGCTGGTGGGGTGCTCACAGCCAGCCGTGGTTAGTACCTACCAAAAGTGGTCTGAGGAGGGAAAGCCCACGAACTGCCGGCGAGGTGTTCAACGACCACGGCTCATCGATGCTCGAGGTGAGTGAAGGCTGTCCCGGATGGTATGTAGCAACAGAAGGGCAACTCTGGTGCAACTCGCCGGTAATTGGAATGCTGGTGACGGGAGTAATGTGTTAGAACACACCAGTACATTGAACCCTGCTGAAAATGGGGCTGTGAAGCCGCAGGCCGCTCTGAGTGCCCACGCTAACCACGGTTCAATGGCGACAACGCCTACAATGGGCACGCGAGCATTGAAACTGGACCTTGAGTCATGGAAGAAGGTCGTCTGGTCGGATGAATCATGTTTCCTTTTGCACCAACCACGTGGACAGCCGGGTATGTGTGCGTCATTGGATAGAACATGTATCTGAGGAAGAAGAAGAAAAAAAAAAAAAAAGAAGGGAAGTGATGGCGCCTGGATGCACCATGGGATGAAAACAAGCCAGTGGCGGCCGTGTCATGCTTTGGGTGATGTTCTGCTGGGATACCCTGGGTCCAATCATCCATGTGCCGGGCACTCTGACGTCTACCACCTACCTAAACATCATTGCTGACCAGATACACCCTTTTAAGGCAATGGTTTCCCCCTCTGGCGGTGCTATCTTTCAGCAGGATAATTCGGCCGCCTGGACTGTTCGAGACTGGTTCGCGGAACATGAGGAAGATTTCCAGGTATTGCCCTGGCCTCCAAATTCCATCGAACATCTGTGGTTTGTGTTGGAACAGCAACCCCGATCTGTGGCATCTCAACCACGGACCTTAGAGGAGTTAAAAGGATCTGCTGGTTACATGTTGGTACCAGATACCACAAGACACATTTAGAAATCTTGCATCATCATCCACGCCTCGCCGAGTATGAGCTGTTTTGGCTGCAAATGGAGAACAAATGTCATATTAGGTAAGTAGGTGGTCATAATGTTTTGGCTCATTGGTGTATATCCCCCAATCCAAAAACCAGAAGACTATCTTTGATTAAGAGTATAATGATTTAACGTACTGAAACGTATCATGTACAGTTTTGTTAGTTACATGACTAAGGATCTTGGCAGTGCTTTTATGGATCAAACAAGGAATTCAAAACAATCCATCAAATGTGCCATTAACAATGGGAATAATTTTCTAACAATTTTATTCCATATTACTTAAAAATGTTAAAAGATTAGAACTTTATTCCTTTCTACATAAGGTTAGACTGAAGAACAAATTCATTTTAATTACAGATGACAAGTACGAGTGTGATTCAATCTTTAAAAACAAATCACTAAGTTTAACAAGAGAATACTTTCCAATTAAAGTGATATAATTTAAAACTGGCATTAATTTCTCTTACCAATAAGAAGCAGACTGACATTCTTACTGATTGAAATTATTTAAATCCAAATTACTGAAAACATACCTGTTTGGAATTTCAATATTGATGCAGTGCGTTTCCAAAAATTCTCCTTTATCATTGGTGCAACTTGCCAAAAGCCAACGTTGGTCACTTGTTAAACAATATGTACAAAACAAAACGCTAGACTTCTCTCGCCTGTCACCAAACATCTCACCCAATTCAGTTTGTTTATCTTTCATTGGTGCTAGAATGAATGGCTGACTGAAGAGTGGAAAAGGCTGAGAATCACATTCCTATTAAGAGACAGGAAAGGGAAATTAAGAGTATAATAATTTAACATCATAAACAGTATTTCATAACAGGTTTTTGTGAACTGCACTGAGATACAGCAATGCACAGAGCACTGCTCACCAGCCTTTGAATGGTCAGCTCCATTGATGACAGGAATACAGGCATAGCAAACTGTGAATTAACAAAACTTCATAGTTTAACAAGTTGCTGATCTTGGCACTATAATGTGGAACATTACACTACCAACGCAAATAGTAATAATATATGATTTATAACACACAAAAAACAAAAAACAACTCAATGACTTTTATGTGTATAAAATGAATGTTTTCTTTCTGCACAACAGCCACAGTGTGTGTGTGTGTGTGTGTGTGTGTGTGTGTGAGAGAGAGAGAGAGAGAGAGAGAGAGAGAGAGAGAGAGAGAGAGAGAGAGAGAGAGAGGAGATGTGCGTGTGCAGCCTTCTATTAACTGAAAATTAAAAATAAAACTTTTATTAACTCATTCATATTTTCCTGACTTAACCAGATGTGTCTATGTGTGTGAATGCACACACAAAAATAACAGCTCCCAAGCACAAGTGCATTAGATCTGCAAAAGTGTGTATGCGTGTGTGTGTGTGTGTGTGTGTGCGCTTGTGTGAACATGGACAGATTTGAATATTATGCAATGTGAAACCCAGAATAATGCATAGGAAAGAACCCTCCACCCGAGAATGGCTAACTACAGCCTCAAATGAAGGACTTTAGAAATTCTTCCAGTTGCTGAATGAAATCAAATCTAAACCTCTATAAACAGCAATGCACAGAGTACTGCTGTGGCAGATGGTAATGTATGATGCTAGCTCAGCTGCCAAGATGCAAAAGTTTTGTTAAGATAAGTTAGGTTAGGTTAGGAGAGGTAAAAAATAAGGGTAAATAGTATCAAAAGAGATTCTTTTCCTACAATTCTAAATTCTTCCATAGGACTTGCATGAATGGTCATGTGATTGGTTTTTTTTTTTTTATATGAAAACCCCAAACACGAAAGGTATCAAAACCTATAGTACTTAGTACCGTGCATGGGTTGAAGGAGAAGTATGGAGGGGAGGGGGTGCCGCAAACTTTGCTCTAGAGACTAAACATGGGTTTCACCACTTCAAGCCTCCAATAAGCAAAGTGGTAGTATTTCACCGGTTGATGAAAGTCATCTACCACCTAGTATTGCCTGGTAATACAGAGGGGCGGCATTCCTCCATGTGGTGTGGGCGCCACACCTCGACCCCTGCTTATGTTGGTTCACACCTGGGTGGTCACCCACAGTGTGCTTATGCATGGGGGTTATACCCAGGATTGCTGTTAGCTTTCCCTGCTCATCGGCAGCTGGGTATCTCCCATTCTAGACTTTTGGCAAAAGAATACAGAGTTATCTAATTACAGGTAGTCGTCGACTTACGACCTATGCATTAGCATTAGTAGAGGCATATGATGCAAGAAAGCAAGCTTATGCAGCATCAGCTGAAAAAAAATAAAAAAAAAAAAAACACCTCTCATTTCACCCCTCCATTCGTTCGAAATACCTGTCCAGCTGAGCCTTAAATTTATTTAGGCTATCGACTTCCACAACAATGGATGGAAGTCTGTTCCACCAACCAACTACCCGCTGGCTAAAGGCAAATTTCTGCACATCAATCCTACATCTGTCTTTCCTCAATTTGAATTTATGCCTTCTCAGGTGATTATTCTCAGCAAGAGAGAGAAACCCATTGGCATTGAGCATGCCCAAATAATTTGAGGATTTATACACCTCTATCAGATCACCTCACCGGTGCCTAGTCTCCAGACACTGTAATTTGCAAAATATAAGCCTTTCTTCGTAAGACTTTTGGCAAAAGAATACAGAGTTATCTAATTACAGGTAGTTGTCAACTTACGAACTATGCATTAGCATTAGTAGAGGCATATGATGCAAGAAAGCAAGCTTATGCAGCATTGTTCCATTCACTAATCTTGTTGCCCTTCTCTGTACTCATTCCAGCAACTCTACATCCTTCTTGAAATGATGCCTCCAGACTTGTATACAGTACTCAAGGTGTGGCCTTATACAAGGGAATAATCACCTCCTTATCCCTGCTAGAAAAATTCCTGTATATCATTGACAAGACACCATGTGCTACTCTTGCAGCCCATCTACTTGCATGTATACAAATGCTAGAAGTATAGCAAATAAATTTGATGAATTTGAAGTGTTGTTCAAGATCTCAAAAGGTGGATATTGTTGGGACAGCAGAGACGTGATGTCACACAGATATAAGGAATGCGGAATAAGAATTTGGGGAGTACAATGAGTACAGAAAGGATAGACAGGATAGGAAGGGAGGAGGTGTTATGCTGTTAATTAAGAAAAACATAAAATCAAAAGAAGTGCATCCAGTTGATATAGATGAACAGTGCACTGCTGAGTCAGTTTGGTGTGACATAAGCACTGTGAAAGCAAAAATAAGAGTAGGAGTGTGTTATAGGCCTAATGACTCGAATGAGTACAATGAACAATTGTACAGAGAAATAGAGTGGGCTAGTAAATCAGAATGTCTTATAATGGGGGATTTTAACTTCCCAGATATTGACTGGAACTTGTGGTTTGGTCACTCACACACTAGTAAGACTTTTATGGATTTATTGGATGATTGTTTTCTGCAGCAGCATGTTTGAGAGGCAATCAGAAAGGGTAATACTCTTGATCTGGTTATCAGCAGTGATCATTTTGTATTAAGAATTTGCAGATAAAGGAACCACTAGGTGGCAGTGATCACAGTGTGCTGAAGTGGGATTTACTCAAAGAGGTAACTACCATCAAAGGTAAAGGAAAGGGTTTTTGCTTCCGCAAAGGTGAGTACAGTGGTCTCCGACAGTTTTTAAATTCTGTATAGTGGGATCAACTGTCGATGTTACCAACAGTAAATTCTAAGTGGGAAGCATTCAAGGAATTAATTGTGGATACTACTAAAAGTTTCATACCTATTAAGAAATATTGTTCAAGGTTTTTATCCTAAATGGTTACCAAATGAACTAATGAGACTAATGACAAATTAGAAAAATGCATGGGATCATTATAAATTATCAAGCGACTCAGAAGTCTATGGCAGGTAGTAGTAGTAGTAGTAGTGGCATGTGATGCAAGAAAGCAAGTGTATGAGCTTATGCAGCATCACCCAAAAAAAAAAAAAAAAATCACACCATTCCCTCCAAATGCCTGTCCAGTTCCTCCTTAAATTTATTCAACCTATCAACTTCCACAACGACAGATGGAAGTTTGTTCCAGCAATTAACCACCCGTTGGCTAAAGGCAAATTTCCGCACATCTATTCTACATCTGTCTTTTCTTAATTTAAATTTATGCCCCCTTAGGCTTGTAATCTGAACAAGTGGAAGGATCCCATCAGAATTCAGCGCGCTCAACCCATTCAAGGCCTTATACACCTCAATCAGATCACCGCGCAGGTGCCTAGTCTCCAGCCACTGCAATTTGCAGAACTTAAGCATCGCCTGGTAAGAGGATCCCTTCATTCTCCTCACCAATCTTGCAGCCCTTCTCTGTACAAGCTCAAGTAAATCTACATCCTTCCTAAAATGAGGCCTACAGACCTGTACGCAGTACTCAAGGCATGGCCTGACCATTGCCTTATACAGAGGGACAATCACCTCCTTCTCCCTGCTAGCAAAATTCCTATTTCCCATGACCTGCCCTGGCAGCCTGTCTGCATTGCTCAGAAAACTTCATATCTGACTGCACAATTACTCCCAGGTCTTTTTCATTTTCTACCACCTTAAGCATAGTACCACACAGTTGGTACGTTTCTCTGGGGTTACTTCTACCAATATGCAGTACTTTGCATTTGTCAAGGTTAAACTTCAGTTGCCACTTCTTAGCCCATCTGCCCAAATTATTGGCAGTGGGCAGGAATGCCCACTGCCATTACTGTCATTAACAACCCTGCCAACCTTAGTATCATCTGCAAACTTCGACATTAAGCCTGATATACCTTCATCAATATCATTGATATATATACAAAACAACAGTGGACCTAATACCGAACCCTGTGGGACTTCACTAATAACATTAGTACACGAAGAGCAGCACCCATTGATTACCACCCTCTGTCTTCTCCCACTTAACCATCCTTTTATCCATTGTAGCAACTTACCCTTAATACCATTCTGCTCCAATTTGTACAATAGTCTTCCATGCGCAACAGTGTCAAAAGCTTTCCTGAAATCCAAATATATGATATCAAAATTATTTTTTGCATCCAGTTCCTTTGTAACCACATCATAATATCCTATCCAATTTGTCAGACAAGACTTTCCCTTAACAAACCCATGCTATGTCTAAATTATTGCTGCAGTCTTGTCTAGATGATCCTGCAATGCATATTTAACCAGTGACTCCATTATTTTACCTGGAACAGAAGTTAAACTAACTGGTCTGTAATTACTCGTGTCACCCTTCGATCCCCCTTTGTGAATTGGGGATAGATTTGCACATCTCCAGTCTGTGGGAACCTCCCCTGAGACACAAAATTGAAAGTGATCAAGCAGCATGAAGAAGGAAACAAGGTGAATGCGATCGCACATGATTTTAAGTTATCTCATTCTACAGTGTAGATGATTTTGAAAGACAAAGAAAGGATTTGTGAAGTTGTTAAAGGTTCGGCACCCATGCGAGCAACAGTGATAACGAAACAACGTACAGGGCCCATCCATGAAATGGAAAAATTATTGTTTCTTTGGATGGAAGATCAGATACGAACACCCTTAAGGCTTCTCACAGTGCAGTCGAAAGCTAGAAGTCTCTTTCAGATGTTGAAGAAACGCGCCGGAAAAGATTACACTCAGACCTTTATTACAAGTACAGGATGGTTCAAAAGAAGATTCAACCCTCATATGGTTCGAGTCATTGAAGATTCAGCAAATGCAGATGTGGAAGGAGCTCAAGAGTTTGTTAAAAGTCTGGATGAAATAATTACGGAAGGAGGGTATCAACCAGAGCAGCTCTTCAACGTGGATGAGACTGGATTGTTGTGGAAAAGGATGCCAGAATGCACTTACCAAGAAGCTAAAAGCATGCCTGGTTTTAAGGCACTTAAAGATAGGCTGACTTTGCTCCTTGGCGGGAACATTGCAGGTTTTTAATTTATCATTCTGAAAATCCCCGTGCATTCCAGAATGTAAACAAGCACACTCTGCCTGAATACTTCTGTTCAAACCGAAGAGCCTGGATGACTCAAACATTGTTTGAAGACTGGTTTCTAAATCGTTTTGTACCTCAAGTTCGTGAATATTGCTTCGAGAAAGAAATTCCTTTCAAAACTGTATTAATCTTAGATAATGCACCTGGCCATCCATCTCACCTAGATCACCTCCATCCAGATGTAAAAGTTGTTTATTTGCCGCCAAATACAACTCCACTCATTCAGCCTATGGACCAAGGGGCGATTTCCATATTTAAGGCGCACTATCTTCGAACCACTTTTGCCCAAGCTATAGCCGCAACAGACGCCGACCCAGAACTACCTTTGCAAGAGTTTTGGAAACAGTACGATATTTATAAATGCATCAAAAATATTGCAGCCGCGTAGGAGGCTATGATAAAGAAATGCATGAATGGAATCTGGAAAAACTGTGTCCAGCGTTTTGTTATTACTATTGATGAATTTGATAGTGAACATGAACTTGAAATGGTTATGGAAATATTGTAACACTGGCAAATGGACTTTCTTTAGTGATTGAAGTGGAAGATGTTGAGGAGCTGCTAGAGTAAGAATCTGGAGAACTTACGAATGAAGAACTTATCGCTTTGGAAGAAGAAAGAATGGCTGCCACAATTGCAGTCAACAGAAGAACGCTTGATACCATCCACAGATCTGTCCTCCTTTTGCTTACTAGTGCCTGCTTCACAGTGAGTACGCATGCCCTCCAGGTGCTGGCAGGTGCTCTCCCACTGGATCTTGAAGCTGCTAGAACAGCATTGATATATTACCTTGCCAAAGGAGTACAAATTACCCATGTGGGACACACAACCAAACATGCAAACAACCGTAAGACGGAGAAAACCAAGCTGATTAAACACATGCGGCAGGAATGGCAGAGTAGATGGGCCCACTCCGCCAAGGGAGAGATCACAGGAAAATTCATCCCAGACACTGACAGGGTGTATCCCAAGTCTCCTCCCAGGACTAAATGCAACCTATCCGATAACAGGACATGGCCCTTTCAATGCCAAATTGACAGCCTTTGGGCTGGCTGATAGCCCTCTCTGCTTCTGTGGAGAGGCAGAGACCTGGCATCATTTGATGCATAGATGGAAATACTATGAGGATCTACGATGCCTCCTAATTACCAGAATTAGACATATGCTGCAGGACCAGGAGCTATATCTCCTAGACACAAAGGAGGAATACAGGGCACTTTCGCGATTTTTCCAAGACTTGTTCTCCAGAAGAAGAACACTACTTACGATTCACGGACCAGACTAATTAAAACAAGATAATTAACACCTTTCTTCAAATAGGCCTCTGGGGTTGGGTATATTCATACTATGATTTTTAGCGTTTCTCACCAACCATTGAAGTAAAAAGGAAATCCAAAATCTTAAAAAGCTTTATATTTACAATAAATTTACAGCAGATCAAACAAAATAAATGTGATTATACAAATAAAATGTTACTGATAATAAAATACTGAATTAAGATAGAATAAAACAAATGTAGTTTACAGTGAATGTACAAATAAAATGATAATAAAATACTGAATTAAAATGCAATAAAATATACTAGATTAAAAGTGCTAAAATAACTGAAGCTTTCAAAGACTTCTGCCTTCTTTCTCAACAGTGCACTTCTATTCTGCGGTGCCTCATTATATACCAGCAGGTTCAAGGTGCATCTCACTTAAACGTGTACTGTTCCCGTACATGTTGGAACCGGAAGTGGCTCGGGAGCGTTCCAGGCGAAAATGTTCATCCCCTCCAAGGATTACCGCCTCAAAGAGGGGATGAATGTGTGTACCCCTGTCTCTATTTATATTATTCCCAATAGAACTAATTCGTAGGCTCTCGAGCCACTTGCGGTCCCAAAATCTATGCGCCCTACATTTGTTTTATTCTATCTTAATTCAGTATTTTATTATCAGTAACATTTTATTTGTGTAATCACATTTATTTTGTTTGAGCTACTGTAAATTTATTGTAAATATAAAGCTTTTTAAGATTTTGGATTTCATTTTTACTTCAATGGTTGGTGAGAAACGCTAAAAATCATAGTAATTAACACCTTATAACTTGGATGCTAGGCTGACTTCATCTTTAGACCTCCCACAGTTTGACTAAGACTGTAGCTCTGCTGCCACCACCACCAAAGAACCAAGAGCATCATCTCCTGGACACAGAAGATGAGCACACACCATTCAGTCGATATGCGCAAAATGCCTACAGCTGAAGAAAAATTGAACTTGCCTTCCACAATGACCGACAAACCAGGACATTTACTTTACCTGACCAAAACTGAAAGGAACAGGAGAAAACCCAAATTGATGAGACAACATACCCACTAGGACAAGAGTGAATGGAGGATATCCCCAAATGATGTTGGATGGAGTGCAAACTTCAACCCTCCGATTGCACACTGGAACACGGGCTCATATCTAGAACTGAGATAAGCAGACTTGATCCTGAAACTGACACTGAAATAACCTTTGAGAAAACGAAACGTAAGCCAACCAAATGGACTGGAAACCCAAACATCATAACCGAACTGAACAGCAGCAATTGCTGCCACATGCCCTATTGTTGACCTGTGCTGGGCTCTAGCCCAACACACTTTCATTCCCTTCCCTGGCAGGGGGGAGGTGACAGTGCTCCTTTCCCCCCTATTTTTCTCCTGGTGGGGCACGGACATGCTCCACTGTTCTGCCTTGGGGTTGCCTTCTCTATCGTCCCCATAGTTCTGTCTTTCCCCCAGTCTTCAATCTCCCTCCCTACTCTACCTATATCACCAGCGACGCCCAACACAATGAAAAATTTTTAAGTGTCCAAATTCTCACTGCATACGTGAATCCCTTTCGGCTTAACTAGATTCTAGGGTCCATCACCTCCCTATTTTTATTATATATATATATATATATATATATATAAAACATAGAAATAAATGATAAAGGACATAGTAAGATGGGAAAGTTATTAACAACAATGTGCCATGCCTAATGGAAGATATGAGAAGAAAAGAATGTTAAGATCCTAATGAATTAAGTGGAAAAATTGGCTGAATTGATAAGCCAAATCATATTTACAAAAGCTAGAAAAAAGTGGTAATTAATGCATATTTATTATCTCTATTTTCTTTTTCTTTTCCTTTCTTTACCTTTTTCTTCTCCTTTCTTTACCTTTTTCACCTGTTTTATATACTATATATATATATATATATATATATATATATATATGTATTTTTTTTTTTTTTTTTTTTTCCATAGGCCCTAGCCACTGAAATCTCAGGAAACTAGGTGGCAGGGCCTGCCAGAGTAAATAATTTCTCAATACTGGTGTACCTGGTCTGCCTGCACGGGGCCAAGTGTGGCAACGTTGGGCTCCAGCAGGGGTCTAGCGGCTAAATGGCCAGAAGAACGACACACACAACACTACACTCATACAATATCCATACACTTTTAAATCTCTGGCCTTCCCAGTGAACTGGTACGTACGTCTACAATGAAAGCAGCATGGAGATGGGGGAAACCCCTGGTGCCGTTTGACACTAAAAACACTTTACACTTTACTAAAAGGATCAACAACAGATAAATGTGCTGCTTGCAATTTTCTATACCTGTATCATATTACTGATGGAAATAAATGGAATGAAGATGCCAGCAAGTAAAGCACTGCATGTTGCTGTATCTGAGTACAGTCCCTAAAAAACTTCCCTAAACAAAATGTATAAAAATAGCATTAAATGAAAATAGAAGTGGTGGAACACGTTTAGTCTCCAGAGCAAAGCTCCAGAAACCCACCCCATCTCTTCATGGCGAGATCTAATCTTCCTTACATTTCGAGGGTACAGCTGCAAAACATTGTTTGCAGGCTGGCTGCTAGATAGTCCACTGGACCAAACCTATTGTTAACTCTCTGGGGCTTCTGGATCAGCTAGTATATAATCTCGCTGCCTCCGGTCACTACGCTACAATAGTGACTGGAGGGAGTTCGAGTAGGTGTATGTGGGGAAGGAGCATGGTCAAGGAGCTGGGTATATTCTTGCCGTGTGTATGCCATATCCAAAAATTTCAGCACTTCATACAAGGTGTCCTCCCAACCTTTTGTTACTATCAAATACATCATGAATAGTCAAACTTACAGAACAAAGTTATCTGCAAAAACATAAACCTCCCAAATACTTCCTGATTCATTTCACAAATATATGTCGCGTCAAATGATGTCCATTTCCACTTTGAGTCTACCAAACCCTACATACTTTATCTGACAGAATCGCAATTATCAGTTGATTCAATCAATGCTCACTTAAGTTGCCCTAATTATTCGCTGTATGATTCCTTTCACTTCAAAAGGTGATACTTGTGCATATATCCACTCTGTTGTTGTTATTTGGTTTTTAGCAAATAAGCATTAGCAAATAAGGCCATATTGCTCCAGGGATATGCGGTAGTCATTCCCTGACCTTTCCACATCCTCCGTATTTAGTATATCCACTCTGATATTCCCTGTCAGAGATTTAGTAATTTGGAATCTCTTTTCGATCTTCTCTGTATTAAAATCTCCCTACCCCATTCTATCAAATTCATCTGTTGTCTCTATTGTTGTCCCAATTCCATTAATAATCTGGAACTCTTTGACTTCCTCTCTTTGAAACTGACTTTCTCCAGTTGAACTTTCCTAACAGTGAGGTAACTTTCCTTAGTGATTTTAATGTTCACAGCTCCAGCTGGTCGAGATGCTAAGGCTTTTGCAAGTACTAATGACCTTACACAGATTGTTACCTGCCAGAACACTAGACAATCCTAACAACAGTCAACACTCTTGATCTTTTTCTCACAAATAACTCTTAGAAGTACACAGTTGAATTGTGTGTTGCTCTAGGCACCTCATATCACAACTTGGTGATGTCTCTTCTCCAGTGGAGTCTTTCTCTCTCTTGGCCATTCTTAATCTCATGTAGTTCGGCATTATAAGAATGAAAAATGGAATGAGCTTAGAAATTTCTTTTCTTTTTTCCCATGGTTGGATGACTATTAAATCTTCTGGAGTCAATGTTTGCTCAGATCATGTCAGAGAAATTATTCCTGTGGGGATGAAATCCTTTATTCCACCCTAAAATCTCATCCTTTATCTAAGTCTTGGTTTTTCAATAAATGTGCTAAGGCTGTTGAAAATAACAATGTTGCATATTGCAATTGGCTTGCATCCAAATATCCATGTTCATTTTCTGCCTGCACCAAAGCTTGCAACATTTGTAAATCAGCTATTAATCAGTCCAAACCAGATTTTGAGCAGGCTAGTACTAGTAGCAGCAGAAAACTTGCTTCACGTCCAAATAGTAGTCTAGCATTCTTGTCTATTGCCAAAGCTATTGGCTGCAACTTTTGCCCATCTCAACTCCCACCCCAGATAGTTCTAATGCCACCTCAATTAAAGATCAAGCTGAATTTTCTTCTATCTCTTGTATTGATAATCTTGGTAAACCACCTCCTACCATTCCCAGTACACT